>NC_057738.1:14059246-14177194 GCF_004010195.1 Chiloscyllium plagiosum | reverse complement strand
GTAAATCCTTAGAAGAGTATAAAGGAAGTAGGAGTATACTTAAGAGGGAAATCAGGAGAGCAAAAAGGGGACATGAGATAGCTTTGGCAAATAGAATTAAGGAGAATCCAAACAGTTTTTACAAATACGTTAAGGACAAAAGGGTAACTTGAGGGAAAATAGGGCCCCTCAAAGATCAGCAAGGCGGCCTTTGTGTGGAGCCGCAGAAAATGGGGGAGATACATGTATTTGCATCAGTATTTAATGTGGAAAAGGGTATGGAAGGTATAGAATGTAGGGAAAGAATGTAGGGAAATAGATGGTGACACCTTGCAAAATGTCCAGATTACAGAGGAGGACGTGCTGGATGTCTTGAAACGGGTAAAGATGGATAAATCACCAGGACCCGAGAACTCTGTGTGAAGCTAGAGAAGTGATTGCTGGGCCTCTTGCTGAGATATATGTATTATCGATAGTCACAGATGAGGTACCGGAAGACTGGCTAACATGGTGCCACTCTTTAAGAAAGGTAGTAAGGACAAGCCAGGGAACAATAGACCAGTGAGTCTGACGTTGGTGGTGGGCAAGTTGTTGGAGGGAATCCTGAGGGACGGGATGTACATGTATTTGGAAAGGTAAGGACTGATTAGGGATAGTCAACATGGCTTTGTGCATGGGAAATCATGTCTCACAAACTTGATTGAATTTTTTGAAGAAGTAAGAAAGAGGATTGATGAAGGTAGAGTGGTAGATATGATCTACCTGGACTTCAGTAAGGCGTTCGACAAGATTCCCCATGGGAGATTGGTTAGCAAGGGTAGATTTCACGGAATACAGGGAGAACTAGCCATTTGGATACACAACGGGCTCAAAGGTTGAAGACAGAGGGTGGTGGTGGAGGGTTGTTTTTCAGATTGGAGGCCTGTGACCAGTGACGTGCCACAAGGATCGATGCTGTGTACTCTACTTATTGTAATTTACATAAATGATTTGGGTGCAAGTATAAGAGGTACAGTTAGTAAGTTTGCAGATGACACCAAAATTGGAGGTGTAGTGGACAGCGAAGAGGGTTACCTCAGATTACAACAGAATCTTGACCAGATGGGCCAATGGGCTGAGAAATGGCATATCGAGTTTAATTCAGATAAATGCGAGGTGCTGCATTTTGGGAAAGCAAATCTTGGCAGGACTTATACACTTAATGATAAGGTCCTAGGGAGTGTTGCTGAACAAAGAGACCTTGGTGTGCAGGTTCATAGCTCCTTGAAAGTGGAATCGCAGGTAGCTAGGATAGTGAAGAAGGCGTTTGGTATGCTTTCTTTTATAGGTGAGAGTATTGAGTACAGGAGTTGGGACGTCATGTTGCGGCTATACAGGACATTGGTTAGGCCACTGTTGGAATATTGCGTGCAATTCTCGTCTCCTTCCTGTCGGAAGGATGTTGTGAAACTTGAAAGGGTTCAAAAAAGATTTACAAGGATGTTGCCAAGGTTAGAGGATTTGAGCTATAGGGAGAGACTGAACAGGCTGGGGCTGTTTTCCCTTGAGTGTCGGAGGCTGAGGGGTGACCTTATAGAGGTTTACAAAATTATGAGGGCATGGATAGGATAAATAGACAAAGTCTTTTCTCTGGGGTTGGGGAGTCCAGAACTAGAGGACATAGGCTTAGGGTGAGAGGGGGAAGATATAAAAAACACCTAAAGGGCAACGTTTTCATGCAGAGGGTGGTATATGTATGGAATGAGCTGCCAGAGGAAGTGGTGGAGGCTGGTACAATTGCAACATTTAAAAGGCATTTAGATGAGTATATGAATAGAAAGGGTCTAGAGGGATATGGGCCGGGTGCTGGCAGGTGGGACTAGATTGGGTTGGGATATCTGGTCGACATGGATTGGTTGGATGGAAGGGTCTATTTCCATGCTATACATCACTATGACTCTATGATCTTCTGCCACATTTATGAGTGAAAGACCTCAAAGGCACTTTGACAGTATCTGGAGAAAGATAATTGTGTAAGGTAAGTGCT
This sequence comes from Chiloscyllium plagiosum, assembly GCF_004010195.1. NCBI lineage: Eukaryota > Metazoa > Chordata > Chondrichthyes > Orectolobiformes > Hemiscylliidae > Chiloscyllium > Chiloscyllium plagiosum. Next base: position 14,175,189 of record NC_057738.1, on the reverse strand, counting down.
AATGCAGGATAGAAGTGAATAGGTGAGGTTGGAGGATGCCAGCTGAATGAGGGCTAGGTTGGCAGGAGGGTGAGGGGAATAAAGTGCCAAGTGGGTATGGTGACTGGTGGGTGATGGCATAGGGTGCTGAGTGGCTAGGTGAGGAAGTCAAATGCCAGATGGGTGAGAGGGTAGGGTGTAAGGTGGGTGCTTCGACAGGCCGAGTGATTTGGGGTGCTTGGATCAATGGCGGTTGTTGGCTCCAGTAGGATCTGGTGGATGGTGTCAATTCTGGCATAGCCGGGCTGGGTGCGGTGGTGGGGATGGCGAGGTGTGAGTGATCTCAGTTCCAGCTGGAACAAGCAGGAGGTTAGGTCAGAAGCTGAAGGGTGTCACTTCACAGGGTGTCGTGGATTGGGAGATGTGTAGCTGGGGTTCGGTGGAAGAGGGAGAGGTGACAGTAATGAGTCAGGGTGTCAGATTAGACTTGCTGGGGTGAGATTAAGTTTTCAAAACTCTAATTTCCCCTGTTGTTCAGGCCTCTATAAGACTTTGTTCATGGGGTACCAATCACTGCTTCTGTGTTTTATAAATTTTACAGTTGTCATCCAGAAACACAAACACACTGTGATTGCAGGAAAACTCAGTCAGATGGATGCAAACAGCAGTACCCCTGATTCGCGGTACTCCTAATTTGCCAATTTACCATTTTAATGCCCAAAATATGTTCCATTTGCCTCTGGGCTTTTACCCCAATTCCACTTCACACCATCCATTTGACCTGCTCAAAATTGTTTGGACAGATCCTGCACTATGTTAAATTCAGCTTGTATATAAATAAACAACTTTACAGTGACAAATTGAACTGAATTGAATTGAATTTATTGGCACATGTACCGAGGCACAGTGAAAAGCTTTGTCTTGCAAGCAATACAGGCAGATCACACAGTTAAGTAGATAGTAAATAATAGGTAAACATGATCTAAATGCTTCTTGTTTTTGCTTTTTTATGACCAGATGAGAAGGAGTCTAAAGATTCCTCTCTATTTCCCACTCCTTGTTTAATTGTAACAGGTTTCTTTTTGTTTTAACTGGATGTACTTGTAATTTGGTACGTGTACTCAACTGTTCAAAGAACTAATCAGACAGGTTTTCTTAAGTTTAACAAATGAGGGATTGATTTTATTGCAATAAAATGTTAAAATATGTCCCAACTTACACAACTCACATGCATAATCACTTGAAATACAAGTTAAAACTATAAATTACTGAGCAGAGGAGATTAAATTTGACCAAGTTGTTAGACTGGGGTGGGGGGAATTGGAGATGAAAGTTTTAAAAAAACAGTGCACGGTCAATAACTAGTTGAATGCATTCTCTGGTTGTAAGGATTTACATTATAGATTAAATTATCATTTTATTTTTGTTTCAGTAAGTCAGTGTTTTCAGAAAAGCAGTTTTTAAACATAGAAAATTGATTGAAATCTAAGATGGCCAAAATAATTCGCTCACTGTGTAGCCACATAGCTTCTCCTTGGGACAGAAATAAAGATGGAGACCTTTAGACTCATAAGCCATCGGAGCAGAAATTAGGCCATTCAGCCCATCGAGTCTGCTTCGCCATTCAATCATGACTCTCAATCCCATTCTCCCGCTTTCTCCCCGTAACCCTTGATCCTCTTGACAATCAAGAACCTATCTCTCTCCATCTTAAATATATTCAATGAGACAATGACCCTATGGAATTGTGAACTGACTACTTCCTCTCTCATCAAGATGGAGGATGGTTTACTGAAGGAGGTAATGGTAAAATAAGATGAATTATTTTAGTTATCACAATGGCAAACAGAAGCTGATCAACTTCCTTTTAGAATATACAACTGATGTGGAGAGAGATCATGTGACTTATGTATGAGACTGCTGTATCTGAACTTCCAGATGAAAATTAATATAAGACAGTAGACGCAACAGACTTGCCTCTCTGTCTCTATTTGAAACCTCTCTCAAAGCTTTGAGTTGAGTTTTGTAGCTTGAGAATCAGCCAGGAAACCTCATTGTTACAAACAAAATTTTGAAGGAAGATTTGAATGCAACAGCAGTGATTCCAGGAGAAAGTGAAACTCCAACCACTATTGCACAATGACTACGGTGAAAACCAAAATTGACGCAATTTTTCTTAACCATATGCCTGTATCTCTTTTGACTTGGAAAAGTTTAAACATCTGATATTCTGTAAATCATCTTTCTTTACATGATTGGCGGGTATGAATTTATTTCTACATATTAATGGGAAATGGGGCGTATTTGTGTATTTGAGTGTTTCTTGATAATTTTACCCACGTGGGCTTTAACACTAAAACTAATTCCTCACTTGTTTAGCTTGAAAATACCTATCTGGCCCATTTCTTACAAAACTACACACAGTCATGAAAATCCTGAATTGGAAGTCTAGCATCCTATTTAACAATTCAAACCCTATTGCAGTCAAGTAAGGACCGGGGTGAAAGAAACAAGTCAATATTTCCTTACTTGGTCATAACAAAATGCTTTAGCTCTCAGATGATGCAGTTTAAGGTCATAGCTGATATCTTTGTTTTCGATTTCTGTGATCTAAATTCTCTGCAAAAAAAATAAAAATTAAGACCATAGGTTCAGTCAATTTTGTCTGGAAGTTTCTGTACATTTGAATTCACTGTAAATACATTAATTTGAAGTGGTAGTTTAAGTATATGGATACGTCATTTTATTTATTTTTTCTTTTTTTCCAATTTACACTACCGCCTAACAGCAGTAGTCTTTATACTTTCCCCAGCACCAATGATGTGTGGGTACAGGTGTGAGACACAGGGAAAGACAACAGGTGTTTAAATCTTTCTTCATCTTCCACCACCAGGAAGAAAGGAAACACCCGAGTGGCCAGTGACAAGCAGTACCCTTCTCCTCAACGGGCAATGCTGCGTGATCAAAAAGTGAAGGGGAGGGCAGCAATTAGATCAAAATTGAGTTGGAGGGGGAAATAATACACTCTACTCCCTACAGTGCCCACCTTTCCTGAAAACCTCGAGAGTGTCGATAGATACCGCGTGGCCATTTTGTTTATATGATGAAGCACCAATGTTTACAACTTGATTGTCTATTTAGGACAATCCTCTCAGCTTCACATTAATTAACCTATCAATGTTGGTATGTGCTCCAACTGATTTTTGCATCATTATGTATGAAGAGATAAGTGATGGCTCATAGGCTTCACTCTTACTTCATTTATTAACATTTCATTAACTTCATTTATTAACAGGAAGAGGCCATTTGGCCCTTCAGGTCTGCTCCACCCTTCGAGTAAATCGTGGCTGATCTGAAACTCAACTCCATTTCATTGTCTTTGCTCTTGGTTCATTGATAATGTTACCAAACAAACATTAATCTATTGAGTTTTGAAAGCTCTAATTGTTGCAGCATTCCATTGTAGATTCCCAGTATGTTCTCTGTGATAAAATATATATTTGATTTTGTTCGTAATTGTCATCTTATTCTTGATTCCTCCACATAAGGAGGCAATGCATTCCATTGTTCTTCCCTGGCGTAACTTGGCAAAGACTGTGGTGGCAATAAGCCCTAGGGTTGACACTTAATGTCGGGTAGGCGAAAGTGAGGACTGCAGATGCTGGAGATCAGAGTCAAAATTAAAATGATGCTGGAAAAGCACAGCAGCTCAGGCAGCATCTGAGGAGCTGTTGGGTGGTTGCTCACATGGTTTCATCATATGACCTCTAACCTTCAACCATTCACCACCCCTCCAAACCTTTCTGCCATTGGTTCAGCCTCCAGGCATACTGCCTTCCCAAGCCAATTAAGAGGCTAATAATTTTTTTGTTATCCTGTCAGTCACACGGCATTTCCTTCCCATAATCAAAATAGCACTTTTTTAAAAACTAATTTTCATTATTTATCATAAACAGGTGGAAGCATTGAAAGAAAACTCAAACAGAACAAATGCTTTAAATGCTGAAATGATTTTGTTCTCCTGAATGGCTGAAAATTAACCTTTGATTCCTTGAGATTCCTGAAGAATCCTTTGAGGCCCACAATTCAGCAGCAACAAGCATTCTTCAATGCTGCTCCTTTACCACTTCTTTCATATAAAATGACCCACTGTGGACTTTCTGTTGACCTAGCACCTTGCATTATATGCCAGCTACCTCATCTGCCTACTATCCCTGTTTAGAGAATCAAATTTGCAACAAATACATGATTTAAAGGTGACTCTCTTTCCCCATAGACTTGTCAGTGAGAGGAAAATTACTAAAGACAGAACTAAAATCTCAATGGGTTCTCATCGTGCCATGCACAGTACATAGATCCAATTTTAATTACCTTCAACAATAGTATACTGAATCCCTGAAATAGACTGAAGCCTACAATCTCATTAAGTATTTACAGAGCTTTAGTTGACCTTGATTCGGAGATGCCGATGTTGGACTGGGGCGTACAAAGTTAAAAATCACATAACACCAGGTTATAGTCCAACAGGTTTAATTGGAAGCACGCTAGCTTTTGGAGCGACGCTCCTTCATCAGGTGATTGTGGAGGGCTCGATCGTAACACAGAATTTATAGCAAAAATTTGCAGTGTGATGTAACTGAAATTGTCTGTAACCTAACAGACAATCAATTTTTCAATGTATAATTTCAGTTACATCACACTGCAAATTTTTGCTATAAATTCTGTGTTACAATCGAGCCCTCCACTATCACCTGATGAAGGAGCGTCGCTCCGAAAGCTAGTGTGCTTCCAATTAAACCTGTTGGACTATAACCTGGTGTTGTGTGATTTTTAACTTAGTTGACCTTGATATACATAAAATACAAACAAGCAGGGCATTTCAGCATAAGGGTCCTTACAAAAACAAAAGTTTGACTCTATAACAGCCAAAGTATCAATTGCATTACTAGCCTTCCTCCAGATGCACCGATTCTGTCCCACAGTCCAAAGATGTGCAGTTTAAGTGGATTGGCCATGCTAAATTGCCCTGTAGTGTTCTAAATAATGTAGGCTAGGTGGACTAGCCATGGTAAATGCAGGTTGTGGGGATAAGGTGAGGGGCTGTGTCTGGGTGGGGTCCTCTTCAGACTGGGGTCGCTGTAGACTCAATGGGCCGAATGGCCTCTTTTCACACTGTAGAGATTCTATGATTCAGTAAAATACCTGCCATAGTAATTCTATGGTTTTCAAAGAGGAGGGAGATATTTCACCAAACCCAGAGTGAAACCATCCCCACCTGTATCTCGATTAAACATGCAAATGGGATCTTGAGCTTTATAGAGAGATCTAAAATCGAAAAACAAAGAATTTCAGGGAACATGACAAAAAAAAAGCTGACTATAAAAAATTGTATTAATATGTAAAGAGTAAGGATTAGTAAGTATAAATGTAGCTGCCTTACAGTCAGAAAATGGGAAAATATAATGAAGTACAAAGAAATGACAGAAGAATGGAACACATACTTTGGTGCTGTCTTCACAAAATAAGGCCCAAATAACATTCCAGAAATGGTAGAAAATCGAAGAGAGGAACGAGTTGAAGAAAATCAGTATGAGTAAGATACTCTTTCTGGGAAAATTAGTCAGGTTAAATGTTGCCAGATCACTCTGACCTGATATTCGACATCCCAGAGTATGAAAGGAAGTGGCTCTGGAAGTAATCTTGGTCATCTTCCAAAGAAATCTTCTACAGACTCTGGAGTGGTTCCAACACATTGGAGGGTGGTAAATGTGACCCCACTATTTAAAAAGGGAGGGAGTGAAAAAAAACCAGAATTACAAACCAGTTAGCCTAACATCAGCAGTGGGGAGAATGCATTTGTCTATAACAAAAGACATGATAGCAGATCAATAACAGGATTAGACAAAGCCAGGATGGCTTTATGAAAGACAAATCATGCTGAACAAACCTATTGGAGATTGTTTGAGGATGTTACTCATAGAATTAATAAGGGAGAATCAGTGAATGTGGTATATTTGGATTTTCAGAAGGTTTCTGATAAAGTCTTTCATACAAGGGTTAGTGGGCAAAATTAAAACACATGGAATGGGGGTAATATACTGGAAAGGATGAGAAATTGATTGACAGACAGGAAACAGAGAGTAGGAATAACTGGGTTTTTTTTCCGAGTGACAGGCAGTGACTAGTGGGATACTGCAAGGATCAGTACTCGGGTCCCAGCTATTCACTATACACAAGGTCCGACTGAGGGAATCAAATGCAACATTTCTGAGTTTGCTGACAACACAAAATAGGTGCGATTGTGAGTCTGTGAGGAGGATGCATGGGGGCTTCAATGTGATTTAGTCAAGTTAGAGCATCTGAGCATACACATGGCAGATGCAGAACAACTTGGCTAAATGCGAAGTTATAGTTTTTTTGGTGTAAAAAAACAGAAAGGAAGAGTATTATTTAAATGTTGATATATTGGAAAAGATGGATGTACTAGAGAATCTTGGTGTCCTTGTGCACCTGTCAATGAAGGTAAACAGGCGGGTGCAGCAAGCAAACAGGAAGGCAAACAGTATACTCATGTTCATTGCAAGAGGACTTGCGTTCGGAAGTCAGGATGTCTTACTGCAGTTATACAGGGCCTTGGTGAGACCACACCCGGCATATTGTGCACAGTTTTGGTCTCCCTACTTAAGAAAGGACATAGTTGCCATACAGAGAGTGAACAAAAGGTTCATGAGGATGATAATGTGCATGGCAGTACTGTTCCATATGGAGAAGCTTGTTTAGCTGGGCCTGTAATCACTAGAGTTTAAAAGGATGAAAGGGAACTGATTTAAATGTTTAAAGTTCTAACAATGCTAGGCAGACTAGCTGCAGGGGTCTAGAACCAGGGCCCACAGTCTCAGAATTAGATTCCTGGAAACAGGCCCTTTGGCCAAACAAGTCCACAGTGACCCTCCAAAGAATAACCCAGCAAGATCCATTCCTTTTACCCTATATTTACCCCTGACTGATAACCTACGCTATGGGCAATTTAGCATGGCCAATTCACCTAAACTGCACATCTTTGGATTGTGGGAGGAAACTGGAGCACCCAGAGGAAACTCATGCATACATGGGAAGAACATGCAAAGTCCATGCAGACAGTCACCCAAGGCTGGAATTGAACCGGTGTCCCTAGTGCTGTGAGGCATCAGTGCTAAACACTGAGCCACTGTGCCACCCATAATGGAGTAGATCATTTAGGACTGAGGTAAAAACAATTACTGCAGATGCTGGAAACCAGATTCTGGATCAGTGGTGCTGGAACAGCACAGAAATTTAGGCAGCATCCGACAAGCAGCAAAATCAGGAATGAAGGGCTTTTGCCCGAAACGTCGATTTTGCTGCTTGTCGGATGCTGCCTGAATTGCTGTGCTCTTCCAGCACCACTGATCCAGAATCCCATTTAGGACTGAGATCAGGAAAGAACATTCACGCAAAGGATGGTGAAACTATGGAATTCTGGATGAATGGTGCTGGAAGAGCACAGCAGTTCAGGCAGCATCCAAGGAGCAGCAAAATCGACTTTTCAGGCAAAAGCCCACTATGGAATTGTCTACCAGATAAATCATTGAATATATTTAAGAAAGAGGTGGACACCTTTTTTTTTTATTTTAACGGCATCAAGAGATATGGGAAGAAAGCAAGATATGGAGTTGAGACAGAGGATCAGCCATGATCCTATAGAAAGATGTAACAGGCTTGAAGGGCTGAATGGCCCACTGCTGTTCCTAGATTCCACATTTATATGTTTGATGTTTCTATTTATTAATGAAATACTGCACATCATTGCGTTCCTAGCTGAAACAATTTGCAAAATAAAAATATCATTTACTGAATATAACAGGAATACTTTATAATTTCAAATTAGACAATGGTCACCAGTGTCTCTTAAGCAGCCTGGGCAAGTTATTGGCACCTTCCCCATTGAACGTCTCCCACTTTAGTTGGTCACTGTGAGTAGCTGGAAGTGTTTGATACTTTCAGAAATGTTCTGTAAGTCCTTAAAGTAATCGAGTGCGGCTCTCTTTGAGTGATTTGGAGCCTAGATGCCTTGATGAAGATCTTGATGATGTAACATTTTTCTTGCCACTGGACTTTGAGGATCTTTTGAAGGCAACACAGGTGTTGAATTGAAGACAGTACACATGGCAGGGTCTAGTGGAGTGAATGGGGCAGAAGGCCAGGATCACCAACGAGAATCCTTGGCCAGTTTTCATTTGCTTTTCCTGGTCAATGCACTTGTAGCTGTTAAAGGCACCATTGACCTTTCTGTTCACTGATATTGGAAACTTAACCACCTTCTTCAATGACTCTCTTCAAATGGGCAGGGATGTTGCCAGCTGCTGTATGTCAGCATTAACATTCTTTGCCAGGCACTTTCATCTTGTTGAAGCATCTTGTTTGAAATGATCCAACCACCCATGACTTGCGCTGAAACTCACTGACTGAACGAGCACCTTACCCCTTGCTGGACATTTCTGACATACGATCAAAAGAGTTTGCTGCACAAAATCACAGCTATGGAATAAGGGACATTTAAGTGGCTTCACTGCTTTTTACGGTTCTCTCTCACCAGCCTTAAAATGACTCTTGAGCCTCACCTGCTACAGACAGGTGCTATGCAGTATTTTTCACCCAAACAAACAAGTACAATTTCTCTTCAGATAAGGATGGCAGGAGAGGCAATCCTTTATCCAATCAGCTTCAGTGAAGTTTGGTGAGTCTGGAAGGCAGACTAATTGCTTGCAGGGAATTCTTTAAAAGTGAAGCTCCTCGTCAACTACTGCCAAGGACTCTTTTAAAACAAAGCAAAATCTAGTTCCTCAACTGCAGCAAAGAACTCTCCAGAAAAACAGTCTAGTTCCTCATCTCCAACAGAGAAATCTTTAAAAAGTGAAATTCCATGACCACAGGGCCTTACCACATTGCCAACACATTCACTGAATCTGACACCACTCAAACAAGAAGGGGGCGTTTGAACCCAATATTGAAACAGGGAGAGCGATCTTAATCAAAGTTAAAAATCACACAACACCAGGTTATAGTTCAACAGGTTTAATTGGAAGCACTAGCTTTCAGAGCGCCGCTCCTTCATCAGGTGGTAGTGGAGGGCTCAATCCTAACACACAGAATTTATAGCAAAAATTTACAGTGTGATGTAATTGAAATTATACATTGAAAAATTGATTGTCTGTTGAGTCTTTCATCTGTTTGAATACCATGATATTTTCACTTCTTTCATATGTAAATCACAAAACCTTTTTCTTAAAAGTTGCATTTTCAGGTTAGCTGTGACAATGAGTGATAGCTAGACAATATGTTGAAAGTGTTAGCCCCCTGCGTTCTCTGTCTATGCCATGATGTTTAGATTGATTCTAATCTAAAAAGTGAGGTAATGGAGTTTTACATGAATTAAGGCAGTTTTTGAGCTCAGAGTTCTACATGAATGCATGCAGTTTTTGAGCAAAGTACAATGTAACCCTGCAAGTACAAATTCACCCCACAAAACATATGTGTGCATGTGGGTCTTTGTCTGTCTGTGTGTGTGTCTGTCCGGGGTGGGGGTGGTAAGTATGAGAAAGTGTGTGAAGGTGTGTGTGTGTAGTGAGTGTAGATGTCTTAAGTCTGTGAGGGGGTGCATATGTGAGTGTGGGAATGTGTGTGTCTGTAAGGGTGTGTTTGGGTGTCTGTGTGCGCATCTGTGTGTATGTGTGTCCGTGTGTATATGTGTGTGTGAGTGTGTTGGAGTGTGTATAGGAGTGTCTGTGTGTGTGTGTGTAGTGCAATGGTGATCACCTGTAATGTGACATGAACCCAAGGTCCCGGTTGAGGCCCTCCCTATGGGTACCGAGCTTAGCTATCAGCCTCTGCAATGTATAAGATAGACAACGTTGCTGAGTCACATGAGTACCTGCCATGTACAAGGTGGGAGGCATCCCCATGCCTAATGGTGGTATCTATGTCCACACTCTGACAGAGTGACAGTGTCAGAGTGCCAACGTTGTCTATCTTATACGTTGCAGGCAAGGATGCCCTGAGGCATGGTACATTGGGGAAACTGAGCAAAGGCTACGACAACAGATGAATGGGCATCGCACAACGATCAACAGACAGGAGTGTTCCCTCCCAGTTGGGGAACACTTCAGCGGTCCAGGACATTCGTCCTCTGCCCTTCGGGTGACCATCCTCCAAGGTGGACTTTGGGACAGGCAACAGCGAAAAGTGGCCGAGCAGAGACTGCTAGCTAAGTTCGGTACCCATAGGGAGGGCCTCAACCGGGACCTTGGGTTCATGTCACATTACAGGTGACCATCATTGCACTACACACACACACAGACACTCCTGCGCACACACATACACACACGGACTGACACACATATACACAGATGCGCACAAAGACACCCACACACACCCTTACAGACACATATACTCCCACACTCACACATGCACCCCCTCACAGACTTAAGACACTCTACACTCACTATACACACACACACCTTCACACACTTTCTCATACTTACCACCCCCAACCCAGACAGACACACACACACAGACAGACAAAGACCCACATGCACACATATGTTTTGTGGGGTGAATTTGTACTTGCAGGGTTACATTGTACTTTGCTCAAAAACTGCATGCATTCATGTAAAACTCTGAGCTCAAAAACTGCCTTAATTCACGTAAAACTCCGTTATCTCATTTTTTAGATTAGAATCAATCTAAACATCATGGCATAGACAGAGAACGCAGGGGGCTAACACTTTCAACATATTGTTTAGCTATCACCATTGTTACAGCTAACCCGAGAATGCAACTTTTAAAAAAAAGGTTTTGTGATTTACACATGAAAGAAGTGAAACTATCATGGTATTCAAACAGATGAAAGACTCAACAGACAATCAATTTTTCAATGTATAATTTCAGTTACATCACACTGTAAATTTTTGCTATAAATTCTGTGTGTTAGGATTGTGTCCTCCACTATCACCTGATGAAGGAGCGTCGCTCCGAAAGCTAGTGTGCTTCCAATTAAACCTGTTGAACTATAACCTGGTGTTGTGTGATTTTTAATGTTGTACACCCCAGTCCAACACCGGCATCTCCAAATCCATCTTAATCAAGAGATGCAATGTTAAATCGAAATGATGATCAATGGGTTGACTAATTCACAGTGTTAGAATTACCTCCTTAAATCTCTCACCTGCATCCCCTTTAGCCAAGCTTTATCTGACACTTTTCCTAATATTTCTTCATGTGTTCAGATATAAATTTTTATTGTATAAAACTCAAGTAAAACGCCTGAAGGGATTTTGCTACATTAAAGGTGTTATACAAATGCAAATTATGATTCAGATTCAATTGAATAAATGCAAAATAAATGCCCTGATGATTGGATTTAACTGTGAGTCTGACTGCTTGTACATTGCTGTGAAAGTGTGAAACCAGCAGTTGATCATAATGGAGCACTGTGTACTGCTGCAATCAAATCATACTAATGGGGCATTATAACATTTCGAAGAATTATCTTAATATTAAAGACAGCGGTGTGGCCTCCATTTTATTGTGATCTAACTAGAGAGCCAGATGGAGCCTCATAAAATTTACCATTCCTAGGAAAAGCTGGGACTTTGGAGGACATGGAGTGATGGGTTTACATCTTTATTTGCATAAATTATCATAGCACTGGCAGCAACTGAGTGGCATGCTGTGTTCTAAATATTTTAGAGAGGTTCAACATCATTACCGCTGGCTTAATCACTCGAGATCACTACTTTGTGGAATAACTACAAAGAACAACAGGGAAAGTGAAGTCTAACCATTCCCTTCTAATGCCTGTCTGCCTTTGAAGAAGCTGGTTGGGGTGAGGGTGTGATGGGGTAGACTGGGGGAAATAATTATATCATATCAGATTATTTCGCAGCTCTCTTGCCACGTGAGACTCCGTTGGGTGAAGTAGCATTGAGCTTTGATTTTAAGATAGAGGTGTTTCATTAGCAAATTTAGTCATTTTACAATGAGAGCATCAGATTGGTTAAACTTGTTACTGCCAGCAGTGTTATAACCTGGCATTTTATCCCTGAGAACTGTGGGCTGTTAATTTGCACTCTCTCTGCACTCCACCCTTCCCCATCTAAGAGGCGGTGAGCTGTCAAAGGGAGGAATTAGTTTCAGAGATCATTACCTTAGCACAATTGCACTAGTTATTATTGTTATTTTTTAAAAGTGTGATTCTCAATTTGACACTTTGCTACATGAAGCACTCTCACCAGATTAAATGGCAGAGGGAACGTGTTGTTTAAAGGAGCCATTTATTGGGACGTCTAACATCATTAAAGGAAATGAGTTGTAGAACTTGCCCCATCTCATTTTAAAAGACCTTCAATTCCCCTAAGATTATTACAGCTGAGAAGTCTTATTAAATTTTATTAAGGAATGCAGTATTCTTTTGCCAGTTTTAAAGGATATAAGTTAACAACCTGAACCACTAAATACTCCCTGGATGGAATTTAGCTGTTTGCTAACCGCACTTCACTTTCCCGTTCCTTGTAAATGTTCTATTTGGCATTGACTTCATTGTAACCAAATAGATTCTGTGATGATACTATAGCTTTAACAGGTGTATTTTGTCCTTTTTTTAATAAAGGAAGGTTGAGACAGAGGTACTGAATGGTCTGCTCAAGGAAAATAGAATAAACAGCTTGTGAGATTTTGGTTTTTTAAAAGTTGGAACAATAGAAGCAGCCTGACTGAGTGGGGTCAAGCTCCCACAGAACCAGGATTTTTAGTTTTAACTTTCTGAAGTTGCTGCGATCTTGAAGCCAGATGTGGAAGCTTTTATTCCTCTCTGTATTGCAGCTAAAAGCTGGGGTTCTCTTCATGCTGCTAGAATTAATGTGAGGGAATCTAATTTTACTGAATTTACCTTTGCAAAGGGTGTGTTTATGGGATGTTACTATATTGGAATGGTTTATTAGTGGTAGTTAATATATATATTTATTGTTAAGCATTTCAATAGAGTTACAGTTGAGTCAATTCCTTTCTTTTGTTTTTCTTTTTTCTGTACTGTTGTGTAAAAATAATGCATATTTTGTTTAAAGTTGAGTAGTTTGACCAATTGAATTGCATCTGGAATGTAACACCTTACACTTGCCTTTAAAATAAGAAAAGTTAGGGTCTAAATTACCTTTTTACTATGTTTTTGGGGGCTTGGTCTTGTCCATGACAATTTCAACATCAACAAATGTGAGAACAACCACATTGAGCCTTCGGGGGAAAAAAGTATTTTAAATGATGAAAAGCTAGAAACAGTGGAGGTTCAAACAGCATTGATATCTAAGTACACAGATCATCAAAATGTCATGAACAAGTACAGAAAATTATCAAAATTGTGGATAGTGTATTGGGTTCTCATACCTGAAGGTTTGGTTCATCAGTGCAAGAGGGTGGTAGTTATGCTACAACCTATAAATCTAAAGTAGTGTTCACTGCTCACAATGTGTTCCGTAGTGAACTTGTAAGACCAAATGTGGACTAGGTAATTGTTTTGCGGAACACCTCACTCTGTCCATAAGAATGGCCCTGACCTTCCAGTCATTTACCATTCCAATACACTGCCTTGCTCTCATGCTAACATTTCCAAACTAGACCTGCTGCACATGTTTCAGCAGAGACTGATGCAAGCTGAAGGAACAACACCTCATTTTCCACTTAGGCACTTTATAGGCTTTTGTTTTTAATTCAGATCTTTAGCATCCACAGTACTTTCCTTTTCCCTGGAATACCATAAGCACTTCTCACATCATAGAGTTGTAGAAATGTAGAGCACATAAACAGACCCTTTGGTCCAACCTGTCTGTGTTGATCAGATATCCTAAATTAATCTAGTCCCATTTGCCAACATTTGGCCCATTTCCCTCGAAACCCTTTGTATTCATATTACCATCCAGATACCTTTTAAATGCTGTAATTGTACCAGCCTCCACCACTTCCTCCAGCAGCTCATTCCATAGACACACCACCCTCTATATGAAAAACTTGCCCCTTAAGTCCCTTTCAAATCTTTCCCCTCTCACCGTTAGACCCCTGCACTCTAGTTTTGGATTCTCCTATCCTGGGAAAACGAATTGGCTATTTACCTCTATCCATGTCACTTATGATTTTTTAAACCTCTACAAGGTCACCCTTCAGCACCCAGCACTCCAGGGAAAACAACCCCAGCCTATTCAGCCTTCTCTACAGCTCAAACCCTCCAACCCCAGCAACATTCTTGTGGATCTTTCCTGAATCCTTTCAAGTTTAACATCTTTCCGATAGTAGGGAGACCAGAATTGTCTAAAGGTTGCCTAACCAATGACCTGTAGAGCTGCAGCGTGATATCCCAACTCCCATACTCGATGCACTGACCAATAAAGGCAAGCATACCAAGCACCTTCTTCACTACCCTGTCTACCTGCAACTCCACTTTCAAGGAGCTATGAACCTGTTCGGCAACACTCTTCAGGACCCTACCATTAAGTGTATAGATCCTGCCTTACCAAAATGCAACATCTCACATTTATCTGAACTAAACTCCATCTTCTACTCTTTGGCCCATTGGCCCATCTTATCAAGGCCTTGAGACTGTAACCTTGGAAGGCTATATTGGCCTTGCAAAGAAACAGTGCTGATTTACTAAACTTATAACTGGCCTCAAACTATGATGTGAGATAACTGTGGCTGTATTCTCTGGAATTTAGGATATTATGAGACAGTCTCCTCAATTCCTGATAATTCCTGATGAGGGGCTTACGCTAAGATTTTCCTGCTCCTCAGATGCTGCCTGACCTGCTGTGCTTTCCCAACACCACACACTCACCAATGTTTTCTATTTACTAATGAGACTTAGAGAGAAGAGAACCAAATTTAAATACTCTGAGAATCTATGACTAGGGAGCATGGAATAAAATTTAGATTTAGACTTTTTAACACTGAAATTATGAAACATTGGGTTTGGAGAAGTTTACAACTCTCCAAGGGAAATGGCAGTCAATAATAAATCAATTGTTCATTTTAAATCTGTGACTAATATATTTTTCAAACCAAAGGTATTAATGGATGTGGAGAGAAATATAGGTAAATGGAGTTATGTCACAAAATTTATCTGGCTTAATCTATAGCATTTATTTGCAATAAGTGGGTTCAAGCCCTACAATTATCTAATGTGGTAGTTCAGTGCAGGATTGACAGACTGCTACACCATCACAGTGCACCAGTCACTGAAGGTAGGTATGCAGGTGCAGCAGGCGGAAAAGAAAGCAAATGGTATGTTGGCCTTCACTGTGAGAGGTTTCAAGTACAGGAGCAGGGATGTGTTGTTGCAGTTATACAGTGCCTTGGTAAGGCCACATCTAGAATATTGTGGGCAGTTTTGGTTTCCTTTTCTGAGGAAGGATGCTCTTTGTCTCGAGGGAATGCAGTGAAGGTTTACCCGACTGATTCCGAGGATGGGGGGACTAATGTATGAGGAGAGATTGACTAGGATAGGATTGTTTTCACTGGAGTTCAGACAAGTGGGGGGAATCTCATAGAGACTTATAAAATTCAGACAAGACTAGACAAGGTAGATGCAGGAAAGATGTTCCCAATGGTGGGTGTGTCGAGAACCAGGGGTCACAGTTGGAGAATTCAGGGTGAATCATTTAGGACTGAGATGAGGAGACATTTCTTTACCCAAAGAGTGATAAGCCTGTGGAATTCACTACCACAGGAAGCAGTTGATGACAAGATATTAAATGTAATCAAGTAGCAACTGGATGTAGCATTTGGGGGAATGGGATCAAAGGTTAAGTGGAGAAAGCAGGATTAGGCTATTGAGTTGGACGATAAGCCATGATCGTGATGAATGGTGAGTAGGCTCAAAGGGTCAAATGGCCTCCTCCTGCTCTTATCTTCTATATTTCTAAGTTTCTATGATCTTCATTGTCTATATTTTAATTTCTCTCTTTCCATTTTGAAGACAACATATCCTCTGGATGTAATATATCTAAAATTTTGCATATTTGTCTTTCGCATTTTCTGTTAGTCAACTAAATTTAGGCAATTACTCTGAAGTTGCTGGCTGAATAGTTTCATCCATTACACTGACTTCCTGCGAATGCTTGAGTTAGGAGTTCTCAGAGAACATTCCCTGGAAAGATAAGGTCTATTTCTAGAGAGGGCCCAGCGAATGGGAGGGAACAGTCAGAGATAACATCAGTCATAGATACAAGCAGATGCAAAACCTGGAAAGCACATTGAGGTCTACAGTGGTATCAGCAAGTTGAACCAAGGAATGGGAATCAGAAGGCCAGGAACAGAAGACTGATAGTGCAATGAATTGGCAGAATACTACATATTAGTAAATCTGCCCAATTGATATAGGTTTGCTCGCTGAGCTGGAAGGTTCATTTCCAGATGTTTTGTTATCCTACTAGGTAACATCTTCAGTGGGCCTCAGGCGAAGCAATGCTGAAAATTCCTGCTTTCTATTTATATGTTTGGGTTTCCTTGGGTTAGTCCCACTTAAGGCCCACTGAAGGTGTTACCTAGTAAGGTAACGAAACGTCTGGAAATGAACCTTCCAGCTCAGCGAGCAAACCTGCATCCAAAAACTCAACCTGAGCTACAAATCTTCTCAAAACTCACTAACTGCCCAATTACTTTGCTAATTACTGTCAGTATTTCATTGATAGATATCATGCTTTTACCAAATCTCTCCTTAAATTCATGGTCATAACAGTCACTGCTGTGTTTGGCATATAACTGCTGAATAATCAGAGTAAGTAATTGATGAAAGTTAAGAATGTGGTGCTGGAAAAGTACAGCAGGTCAGGCAGCATCCGAAGAGCAGGAGAACCAATGCTTTGGGCATAAGCCCTTCATCAGGAATGACAAGCCTTATTCCTGTTGAAGGTCTTATGCCCGAAATGTTGATTCTCCTGCTCCTCGGATGCTGCCTGACCTGCTGTACTTTTCCAGCACTATAGTCTCGACTCTGTTCTCAGGCATCCGCAGTCCTCACTTTCTCTTAAGTAATTGATGAAGTTGGTTATTATATATAATCAGTGATTTCATAATTGTTTGGTATTTCAATTGACAGTCCGTACAATATTAAATATGGAATCACACATGTAGACTGAAGAAAAGTAACTCAGGTAATAGAAGCTGCTCCAAATTTCAAGAACAGAGCAATTAAAATGGAGATAAAGAGGAAATTTTATTGGACAAATCCAATCAGGGGAAGAGGGCAAGGGCTAGAAAAATATATTGAATGTTATCAAAAATTTGGAAAAATTTAGAAGAACAAAAGAATTGAAGGAATAAAGAACTAATTAAGGATTTTGCCTTAGATTCCCCTATCTAAAATAATGTGGATTTACCTACTTAAATGGAAGTAGAAAATCCCACCGCAAGTTCTCCCAATATCCTGATTTGGAGATGCCGGTGTTAGACTGGGGTGGGTAAAGTTAAAAAGTCACACAGCACCAGGTTATAGTCAAACAGATTTATTTGGAAGCACCTGATGAAGGAGCAGTGCTCTGAAAGCTAGTGCTTCCAAATAAACCTGTTGGACTATAACCTGGTGTTGTGTGGTTTTTAACTCCCAATGTCCTGACCAACCTCTAACCCTCAACTGGCTTCACTGCAACAGGCAATCTCATCAGTTATTTCAATATTTCTTTTGTGCAAATTGGACAATTATACTATATAACGATTACACTTCTAAAGCACACCACTGACTCAAAGTGCACTTAGAAGTGAAGATTCTGTGTAAGTACAAGTCCCTCCTTTCTTATTATGCTCTGACAGTTAACATATGTCATGGCTCAGAAAATGCTCACTAAATTGCTTCCTGTCATCATCTGAAAGCAACATGTGCTCTAGAAGTAAGAAATGTTTAGTATAACATAGCATGGAGTGAGAAGAGTCCAAGTGCAAGTAAAATGGTAAGCTAAAACAACGATGCTAATAAATATTAAACTAATGTAAGTTGCTGGGTTTGATTTCTGCATTTAAAAATTCAATAGTATTTAGTGTCCATAATAAATAATTAAACAAGAATGACAACTTTTGTCTCTAACTATAAAAGATCTGGTGCGTGTATGGTATGGGCTGCCAGAGGAATTGACGGAGGCTAATACAATTACAACATTAAAAAGGCATCTGGTTGGGTATATGAAAAGGAAGGGTTTAGAAGGATATGGGCCAAATACTGGCAAATGGGACTGGATTAATTTAGGATATCTGGTCGGTATAGTGCATGAGTTGGACCAAAGTGTCTGTAATCATGCTGTACAGCTCTATGACTCTATGATCTCTTCAAAAGATGAAATCACCAGCTAGCTAGTATGTGTGAGTAATGGATTTCACAGAACTAAAGATATAAAAGATTATTTCATTGCAATACATAATCTACCTGTGCCCTGGCAAGAATAGATGCACTGATATATTTTAACATGAATATGAATGCATTTGAAAGTCTGCCATTTTAGAGCAGGAAGAACAATGATTGGGATCTTTACATTGTTGAGATGCTGGTGTGCTCCTGCTTATCATCCAAGCCAATCACTTATTATTTGAAGAGGATGCACTAATGTGTTAGTAGCCAGAACCTCATGAGGAATGTGTGGCTAATACTTGTTTTATCCCTACAGATACAGCCATTGAACCCAGCATAGTTTTCAACCTCATTCCAACATCTTTTAGCGAATGTGTTAATTCTGCTGGACATCGTACTGCAGTGCTACATGTCTGGTTGGGACCAATGTAACCATATTTGAAGTGTATAACTGCATAGCTTCTCATTTATTCTTCATAGCTTTACAGATCCATCATTGAACCATTAATAAATAGTTAATCAACCACTGTAGCTGAATAAGAGTGCATGGTAAGAGTTAAGCATACAATATACATGCAAATAAAGCTGCATGTGGCTCTCAGCCGGAAATTCAAACTGAGATGTCTAGGATTTGCTCAGCTGCACTATACCACAATTAAGCATTTGGCTGACAAATTAATATCTGACACTGATTTTGGCATTTGTTTCATAGTTTTAACTTCCCTTTGCGAGAATCACTCAACTATTACTAACTCACAACACATACAAAGCAAAAATCTTGGCTGAGAAAATAGGTTATAACTGCAGGTGAAGTAAGCACTTAGGTTTTGTACAGAGCCTGGAGACTGAGAAGGCATGTGGAAGCTGTGAGTGATTGGAACCTAGGAGTCATAGTCTGATTTCAGACAATAATCAGTAACTGGGGATTTCCAGCCAAACCATGACTAAAGCTGGACATTAAACCAGGGGGTAGTGAAGGAAAATGTCCAGAGTTTACCAATACATGGAGATTATGATGCCAGAATAGTGCAAGTAGGACGTTTAATTTTGTACTTGGTGGTTTTAAAGGGTAATCAAACAGTTAGGTTCTAGCGGTCAAAGGCTCTGATTAAAGGATGTTTCTCATGCTTGTTTAACAATTAGATTCTTTATGATCTTGAATCAGACTGCGTTCTCTGTAGATTCTGATGAAAATCTAATCACCCGCTAGGGCCTGTGGCAAGGAGGTGGAGAGAGGTCAAAGTTGTTTTGAACTTAATAAAGTAAAGCACCTCACACCTGACCCAGGAGACTGTTGCTGTAAACTATACTGCAATGCACCTCACATTAATCAGGGAAACACTGAGATTAGCTTTGTAGACCACAGCAAATTTAGTGAACAAGTAGTGAGGCAGCCGCAATGACAGTTCAAATTGTACAACAGATCAAAGTTGTCGTTTTTTAGATCAGATTACCTACAGTGTGGAAACAGGCCCTTCAGCCCAACAAGTCCACAATGACCCTCCGAAGAGTAACCCACCCAGACCCATTTCCCTCTGCCTGATGCACCTAACACTACGGGCAATTTAGCCATGGCCAAGCCACCTGACCTGCACATCTTTGGACTGTGGGAGGAAACCGGAGCACCCTGAGGAAACCCACACAGACACGGGGAGAATGTGCAAACTCCACACAGACAGTGGCCTGAGGCTAGAATCGAACCTGGTTCCATGGTACTATGAGGCTGCAGTGCTAACCACTGAGCCACTATGCTGTCCCAGTTTTATTGTTCATCTTTCCACATTTGGTTTCTGCACAGATACAATCCTATAGGAAAAGTTCATTCCTGTATATTTATCCCAAAATTGGATTAGTCAATAATTGTTCATTTATAGAGTCATACAGCGCAGAAACAGACCCTTTGGTCCAACCGGTCCCTGCTGACCATGATCCCAAACTAAACTAGAGCCACCTGCCTGCGCTTGGCCCATATCCTTCCAAACATTTCTTACTCATGCACTCAATCGAATATCTTGTAAATGTTGTAACTGCACCAGCATTCACCATTTCCTCAGGAAGCTCAGTCCACACACAAATCTTCTGCCTTTGTGTTCCTGAGTTCAAAGAGCATAAAGTACATGTGTCAGTCATTTGGCCCAACCAAGGCATCATTTCTTGGAAACCAACTGTTGATCAATAGCTGCTAAACTTCACAGATCTTATTTTACTGGACTGAGAACCAAATTTTTATTGTGATTTAAAAAAAAACATTTTTACCTACCTCCCATTTCCTGGAACTCATTGTACAGTTTTTGTTCTGTTGGAGGGGAAAGGTAATCAGGTTGCTGCCAGCTTCGTCCGTGAAGCTCTGACATTGGCACAGCACCTTCATTGCAGTGTCCCTCTATGCCTGACTGTTCCTTACTGTAAACATACACAATTGGTTTGTAGCTTGAATATTGTTGGAGAATGTTGAATTCTACTGCACTGCTAATGCATGAACTGAACTGATGCACATTCAGGTGAATTTCCCTCAACTCAATCATGTTTCAATGAATTTGTCATATGATTCGAAATTTCAGTGCAACAGCCGAGTTTCAGTGCACAAGAAGAATTGTACACTGGAGTTATGTCGTGTAGCTTGGCTTTGGGTTTCGGCTTCTGTAATTTGTACCAACAGTGAACAGGAACCTTTAAAGAAAGGTTCTCATCCATTGCCTGTCAGTTTGGTTTCGGAATTTTTATCACTAGCCTGGGAGCTGAAATCTAGAGCTGTTACATATAATTTTACTTTATAAGTAACATTATAATTATAATGTAACTTATAATACACAGAATGTATAGCATAGAAACAAGCTATTTGTCACAGCTAATGTTTGTGCTCCACACAAGACGCTTGTTAATCCTTTCCATTTTACCTATCAACAGTCTATTCTTTTCTCTCCCATATGTTTATCTAGCCTTGCCTTACAAAATACCTATGTTAGTTGTCTTAACTACTCCCAGTGATGGAGAGTTCCACAAACCAATGTTTGGGTAAAAATGATTAAACTGAATTCCTCATTGGATTTGTTAGTGATTATCTTCTTTGCTCCCTAGCCTGGATCTCCTTCCCAAGTGGAAATATTCCTTCAGTCTATAAAACCCCTTGGTGATCTTCATCGGGTCACTCCTCAGCCTGCCTGCTCTTTTTCAACAAGTAGTGAGGCAGCAGCAATGACGGTTCAAATTGTACAACAAATCAAAGTTGTCGTTTTTTTAGATCAGATTACCTACAGTGTGGAAACAGGCCCTTCAGCCCAACAAGTCCAGCTTGCTGAATCCTTCCTGAAAATTACAGAGTGAAACTTGCTCATTTTCAGTGAAAGTGTTTTGGGTGGGGGGCATGGACTATACTGTTGGGATGGGGCTGAGGAATGAGAGTTGTAGTCTCTAGGTGGAGGATGGGAAGAGGTGAGTGATTGGTACTGAGGGGTTGTCCAGGAAGTGCTGGATAGAAGGTGACACAGAGGTTTGAAGGCGGGGTTAATTCCAATGGTCAGGCCACACTGAGGGTTGTGCTGTAAAGCACAGCATACATTTGCAAAATGGCCCGACGAATTTGAAATGACTATCACAACACTTGAAGTGAATCGAATCAATGCTGTTTCACTGGAACAACATGTGTTTCCACATATGGGAGACAGAAGGCCTTTGCAAGGTGCAACTGCACTTATCATGCATTTAGAGAGTCTAGCTGGAAGTTGCCTTTAATTAGAGCATCATACATTTGAGATGCTCGGGGGAATATGCTGGTCAAAAGCAGCCTTGACCATGTCATTAGAATCAAAGAATCCCTACAGTGTGGAAGCAGGCCATTCATTGGGTCCACACCGACCCTCTGAAAAGCATCCCGTCCTGACCCACTCTCCCACTATCCTTGTAACTTTGCATTCCCCATGGCTAATTCACCTCACCTGCACATCCCTGAACACTATGGGAACTTTAATCTAACCTGCACATTGTGGGAGGAAACCGGAGCACCCAGATGAAACCCACGCTGACATGGGGAGAACATGCATACTCCACACAGATGGTCACCCGAGGCTAGAATTGAACCTGGATCCCTGTTGCTGTGAGGCAGCGGTGTGAATACTGTTGCTCACTTAGTCCTTGTAGATTGAAGATGATCATCTCTGAAGCAATCGCTGAACTAATGCTGAAGCAATTATGCAAATCTATGCCAAAATTCAGTACAATAGCTATATACCTTTAACAGATTTGTTATTGCACCAGGTAAAAGTGGCATGGTCAGCAGAATGCAAGCACCTTTTGAGAAGATAAAAGCAATCCTAATTAATGAACTAATGTTGGTCCCCCCGACTATATCAAACCTTTTACAATGGCAATTGATGCTAGTGACATGGGGATCAGTGCAGTCTTTTTGCAAGGCAATGGGCTGGACCTTATGTGTTTTTAGACTAGTGTGACTCAGAATAACATTTTGGAGGGCATTTTGTGGTGACGCTCAGTGAAATTGCATGCTGCATCTTACCAAATGTCTTTTATTAACAACCTACCCTGCTCCTAAGATGTCCCTAACATCTGATTCTAGATTTGTTATACCATGAGCTGTTCCCAGAGCAACTCATCACAATCGGAACATCCTGGAATTGACTAGCATCCCTAGCCCTGGCGCCATCTTTAAAAGGCTGTTGTCCATCTGGACAATCATTATCAGTTAGAAGTTGTCCTGAACGGTTCCTGACATGTACCCACACTGGCCAGACATGGGCAATTTGGCATCCTGCTTTGCGTGCAGGGGACTGGATATCCAGCTGAATGTGGAGTCACATGTAGGCCAGACCAGGTAAGGATGACAGACTTCCTTCCCTAGAGGACTAGGTAGGTTTTTCCAACAATCGACAATGGTTTCAGAGTCATCAATAGACCCTTAATTTCAGATATTTCATTGAATTCGAATTCCACTATCTGCCGTGGAGGGATTTAAATCATATCCTCAGAACATAGCTGAGTTTCTGGATTAATGGTCTGGTGATAATGCTACTAGGCCATTGCCTCAGCCCAGCGATGCAGCCTGGTCCTCTCAGAGCTGGGTGCATGTCCCTGAGCACACAACTCTCTTGCTGCAGCATTGTAATGAGAGTTGCTGGTGCAGCCCAATCTTTTTAAAAAGCGAATTACTGGACCTCATTATGTGCTGTAGCTAGGTGGTCCGATTGGAGCAGTGAAGGAGTGTGCTTGAAACACCTTGACTACGTTTGTATGTGTCCAGCTGCAGTTTTATCCAGTGACAGACTTCTGATTGGTTTGTCAACCAGCACCAGTGTGCACGGTTCAGGAGTACTCAGCATAGAAACAACTTCTTGACTGGTTCATGGACGAGTGGTTGTAGCTATGTGTTTGGACAACACAGCAGTAGCATCAGCTTTGAGATGGAGAAAACATCCCTCACTCCCACCTGTGAGGGGGAAAAATAAAAGAACATTCCTAGCAGCAAACTATTCTCTGTCCATACAAATTCCCTTTGTGAACGGAAAAAGGGGACCAAACGCTCCAGACACACTGAATAGGTAAATCCTCAACCAGTAAATGAACAGTTAAAAATCAGTGTGTTCAGAACCTCATGTCAAAGAGTTGAAACAACTGGAAGGGAATTGAATGAGCTTTATTGTCACGTGTACTCAAATGAGCACAGTGAAAAATTGAAAGATAACATCTCATTGACACCATAATCTGGACTGGTGCTAGAACTGTGCTTTACTGACTATTTTGTGTTTCTTCCCTCCCTGCAATATTTCTATCTGTCTTTGTGAGTCCATTGTATGCATATGGTAATTTTATTAAAAAAGGTAATTTAAGTTGTTGAGAGTTATAAGTTAGAATTCATATCTTTTTTTCATCATCAGGTAAACAATAACTGGCTGTTTTTCTGTTAAGTAAGGAGAGCTGATGAGAGATTGTTTTTAGCCTGGATTTGTCAGTTAGGTAACTCAGAGACTTTGGATAGTTGAATTAAAACTTTTCACATCTGTCTGGACTCTGGGAATAGTAGGGCTTAGTTCCCACCAGATTACCCCAATGAGTTATGACATGTATTATCCATAACTTCTTTCCTTAGTTATGAGGATAAACTAAACATTTGCTGGAGGCAAAGTCCATATCATACTCTATCCTGGACAGTAGATCTACAATTTCTACTTTCTTCAGATGCCTAGCTCCTTATCCCTTGGTCTGTTTCCTATCTGGGGGTGAGTCAAAAATAATATTACAAATACAAGGGGACAGACATATCTAGGTTCAGGGGTTAAGAGAAAACAGACCCACACGAAGACAGAAATAGAGTAAGGGAAATAAAGGAAGCCAATGTACGAGAGGCATACAGTTGTTACAGGTGTGCCAATACTTAAGGCTTTTCAGAATACAATAGCATGCAGAGATGCTTTCATATTAAGATGGCGTGAAGTGTTTATCAATGTTTGCATCAGTTTCTCAGCTGAAAAATGACCAAGTTCGCACAAAATTGGGTCAAATTCTAAAGTTGCTGTCCTGAGTAATGCCTTAGCAGTTAGGAACATGGGAATTATTGGACAATAAAAGAGCAGGTCCATTTGATTTCCTTCAATCATCCAGATTGTTCAATATACAATGATAATGGAGTTTTTGATTGACCTAATTTTTTTTGAAATTCCCTTAAAAGAGCTATTAAAATAGATTGGAGAAAAGCTTTTGGACTCCAGTTTCCAGTAAGATAGTCCTGTTAATGCAACTTAGAGAGTTCAAATTTATCAAAATAAGTCCAATGAGGTGCTAAGCAAGATTATATAACTGATATGGATTGTTGGGACTTCCACAATCCAGAAGGACTATGGCAGTATACCATAATCTACATGTTCCCCTCTGAGACACACATCATCCTGATTTGGAACTGTATCATTCTTCTTTCACTGTTGCTGAGTCAAAATCCCAGCACTCTCATCCTAATAATGCTGTAGGTGTACCTACACCACATGGACTGCAGGAGTTCAAGACATGGGCTCCCCACCACTTTTCAGCTGGAGGCATGAAGTAGTCTTCATGAATCAGGTGCTCTGTAAAATGTACTGTAATCTGCAGTAATAACTAAAGCTCTAAAGGGTTGGCCAATGTTAAACATGCTAGAGGTCAGAGCTAAGGTCAACCAAGACAAAATACAAACAGAGAGCAAAGCAAAGAGGGAAAAAGAAACATTTTATAGAGCTCTTTTCACTACCTTAGGGCATTCCAAAGAGTTCCACAAGCAATTACATAATTCTTTGTAATGTCATGGTGCAAACAGAGCTAACCATTGGTGCACAGCAAGCTCCCACAAGCAGTGATATGATAATGATCAGATAGTTGGGTTTGTTTTAGTGGTATTGATTTAGGGATGAATATTGACCAGCTTGACTCTGCCCTTCTCCTCAATAGTTAATACAACTTGGAGAGTTCAAATTTATCAAAATAAGTCAACGAGGTGCTTAGCAAGATTATATAAATGACATGGATCATTGGGACCTCCACAATCCAGAAGGACTAGGGCAGTATACCATAATCTACATGTTCCCCTCTGAGACACACATCATCCTGATTTGGAACTGTATTATTCTTCTTTCACTGTTGCAGTGTCAAAATCCCGGGACTCTCATCCTAATAGTGTTGTGGGTGTACCTACACCACAAGACATGGGCTCTCCACCACTTTTCTCTGGGGCAATTTCAGATAGGCAACAAATGCTGATTCAGCCAATAATGCATGCAGTCTGCGAATTAATTTAAGAAAAGAGAAAGATGAACCAGCAAACTCAAACACAATTTGATGATTGTGAAAAGATCCAAAACAAATATTTACATTTGAGCAGAACACCACATAAACTGAACAAGAGTAATATACAATTCAGTAATTCCATCAAGAATCTTAACCTCTCTTGAGCTTCAGTATAAATCAAAGACCAGCAGTAAAAATTGACTTGAGTTATTATAATAACTTTTATAATGCGAGATTTCATTTTTGTCACATTGGTAACAGAGTCACACACAGATATGCGGATTAAATACAGAAAACGCACAGTGTTCAGCAGAACAACATACAGTTTAGCTCACAAATGAAAGTGGGTGAATAATTTATTAGAGCTGGAGGCACGAAGTAGTCTTCATGAATCAGGTGCTCTGTAAAATGTATTGTAATCTGCAGTAATAACTAAAGCTCTAAAGAGCTGGCCAATGTTAAACATGCCAGAGGTCAGAGCTAAGGTCAACCAAGACAAAATGCAAACAGAGAGCAAAGAGAAGAGGGAAAAATAAACATTTTATAGAGCTCTTTTCACTACCTTAGGGCATTCCAAAGAGTTCCACAACCAATTGCATACTTCTTTGTAATATTGTGGTGCAAACAGAGCTAACAGTTGGTGCACAGCAAACTCCCACAATCAGTGATATGCTAATGATCAGATAGTTGGGTTTGTTTTGGTGGTATTGATTCATGGATGAATATTGACCAGCATGACTCTGCCCTTCTTCTCAATAGTGCCATACAATGTTTATGTTAAGAGGGCAGATAGGGCCTTACTTAGTTTAATGTTCTCTTTAAATGATGGCAACTTCAACAGAGCAGGACATGGTCAAGATTTCACTGGTAGTATCAGACTGAGATATTTCTTCAAATTTCATGTGGGACCTGAATCCAGCACCATCTAATTCAAAAGCATAAGAACTACTCACTGAGCCACAGTCGAACACCAAAGTGCCTCCTTGTAGGTTTGCCTTGTGACAGTGACAGTTCCAACCAATGATGTGCTGGCTATTTCCAGGAATAGAAAGAAATCCAGGGCTGAAAGGTCCGCCTGAGCACCCATGTGATGCTATTTCTTGCCATGATGGTCCAATCACAGATTGATGTGTCAGCTGACAGTATGGTAGCCAAGGGAACAAGGGAGCAAGTCTTCTTATTGTACAGAGGTAGGCCTCACAAAAGCCTGGCAATGCAAATTCAGTAATTACATTGGAACCATGGATGTCAGTGCCCTCCAGCATTGGCCCCATTGGAGTTTATGAGGCCACCTGGAGGGCACTTCATTTCTTCAAATCACAAGAGCTTTCCATTGGTCTTGGGAGAGTCACCAATGTCCAGTGAACCTGTAAGATCATCAGGGCCTTTTTTGGCCTGTTGTGTAATTCTTTGGGGGTTCTGATCATTTTCCTTTTTCGAAGACTCTCTATTGCACTACCTGCTGTCAGGATGTTCAACCTTTGGCTGTAATCTTAAGAAAGGCATTATCCATGCACAGTACTATTCACGAGATTTCGTCAACTTCCAACAAATCCTCAAACTGAACAAGCACTTCCACAACTCAAACAGAACCAAAGAAACTTAATCAGCAATTAACATGAATGTAGTTGATGATCCCTTTCAATAATGTTGGAAGAGATTGTCCTAAATGTGTGTTCACTTGTGCAAGCTAAAGGGAAAAGTAGGAAAAACCTGACTGAAAGTGGGAATGTTGGTACTAAATCAAAGTTATGTGCTGACCGACATCATGAAATGCCTCCTCTACACATTTTTGGCACATGCTCCTGATGCCTTCTCAACAATGACATTCCACCAAAGACATAGGCAGAGTGCACACCTGGTGTAGACACCATATTCCTATTAAACCTACAGGCATTACCAACCACAATTTTGGACTGAATCTTCCCCCTTGGACAGGAAACAGAAGTTGGCACCTTTTCCAAGTCCTGAACCAATCTCTGCGCTGACCATTCACCTAGTGGTAATAGTCACTCATTGCATTTTCACAGGGGTGCCTAACAAGCCCATCAAAATGTTTAAATACCTGGACTGCCTTTAAGATCGGATATTTTCTCCCCTTCGCTCCATTCAACCACCTCTAATAGACCCAGAATCAGGCAGGGTCGAGGCAGGTCGAGGTGTGGATCCAGAATTCCAACATTTTAACAGATACCACTACCATCTCAATCTTTAGTTTGTGATGAAACCAAAGTACACTTTGAAAGGAAGCATCCAAGTTACAAGATCTCTTATAAAGACATGACTGGTACAAAGAGAAAGTGAAGACTGCAGATGCTGGAGATCAGAGATGAGAGTGGGGTGCTGGAAAAGCGCAGCAGGTCAGGCCGCATCTGAGGGGCAGGAGAATCGATGTTTCGGGCAAGAGCCCTTCACCAGGAAGAGCTGATGACTGGTATAAAGCCAGATATTCCCACTCAAGCTTCATGTACCAGGAATATGCAAAACAGAGTAGCAGTGAAACATAAATGCAACACTTAAGGTGAGTTTAGTCAGGCTATCTGTAGACCTGATTAATCAATATTAAGTAACAATAACATTGCAGGCATTGAGTTAATGATTAATCCGCTCAGATCTGATAAGGAGTCATCTAGACTCAAAATATTAGCTTGCTCTCTCTCCATTGATGCCATCTGACCTGCTGTGGTCTCCAGTATTTGTTGTTTTCAGGCAAAAGCCCTCTTGACACCAAGGAATAGATAACTGTATTATGCATATAAGTTCAGTCTGCTCCTTAGCAGGGTACAATATATCAGAGTTACTGCAATATGGATTATGTTCTCCAGTAAATTGGATTGACTCAGGAATTACATCTGTTTATCTTGAATACTAAGATGTGATGTCAAGGCTCAAATTTTAATTCTAACAAATAAGTTGTGGGCACTGGGGATAATGGAGAGTTTGGAAGTCCTTTGGAAGCAGTAGTCACATGAGGTGTGAACTGCTGAGCCTTACCCGCACAAGCCTTAGCATTTCCCTGCTAAAGAAGGACAGGAATCCCTCTCTGAATGTGGCGAAGATTTCCAGCATTCCCTCGTTTATTAGCTAAGTGCAAGGATGGTTGGGAGAACTGTGCAGTTGGAAAATTGGGAGTGAGATTCCAAGGTTTCTCTTTTCAGTCCCAGAGGAACACTTCAGTTGACAAGGAACTGACATTTTTTAGGAAGTCTAATTTATCTTTTCAGGTCCGTTTAGCACCCAGGTCAAATTGTCACAAAGATGGTCTGACTTGAGAACGACAATGGTGCCTGCTCGATGGCAGCATCAGATCCTGATCTGCATGTATAATGAAGGACCTCACTGATTTCCTGTTTCTTTGCTTGGAAGAGCAGGATAATTTCAGGGACCACAGGTATACAATAGTATCCTTGGGCGCAAGTCACTCTTGGCCACTTTAATTGCTCATCTAACGAGTTTTCTACCAGCTGCGAGGAATTAAAATTGACTCTTCTAGCTATTAATTCTCTGTAAATCATCATAGCAAACCAAAAACTGTGCCTGTACAGGGACAAATTTGAGCGAATACAAAAGAGCATCAAAACTGACTTGAAAATCAAAACCCATTAAAGTTTGTAATTAAGTTTAAGCATTCACCCACAGGAGTTTTGGACTAAGGAGCAGGTGTAGGCTATTTTGCCATTTGAGCCTGCTCCACCATTCAATAAAATTGCAGCAAAACCAATTGTTGTCACAACTCCATTCCCTTGTCAGATTCTTAGAACCCTTGATCTTGTTGACCAGAAATCAATCTAGATTACGTTGAATAAACTGAATAACCATCCTCCACTGTTTTCTGGGGAAGAGAATTCACTTAAAAGTCTCTGTGAGAAAAATGATTTCTCCCTATTACCAAGGAGTTCTCTTATTCTTAAGTTGTGCTCTTTAGTTCTATTCTTTCTCCAAAAGAAGGGAACATCCTATTGTTGTCTATCTTATTTTAGTCCTTACACATTCCAGTAGAATTATTTGTCATCCTTCTAAACTCCAAAAGGTATATTCATGACTGTTTAATTTTTTTTCATATGATCAACATTTCAAACCTTGTCTGAACTGTTTCTAACATTATTACATCCTTTTTCAAATAAGGAGACTAACATCTTACACAGTTCTATAAATATGATTTCACCAAGGTCCCCATGCAACTGTGGTAAAACTTGCCTACTATTTTATTCCATTCTGATGCGCAAATAGGTACTTTGTTTTCCATTCATTATTACATGCCCTCAATTATGTATACTCTGTTAGGGTTTATAGATCTGAAAGCAAAACATAACCGAGTTCCTGAATACTGCAATGATGCTTCTACACATTAGGCTGAGCTCATTTTATAAACGTTATCAATAATAAACAATCTTTGTGCTCATTGCATTGATTTCCTTTGCCTTTACAATCACTCATAGTAAAAAATTTATAGATCATTATTGATGGATGAGCAAACAGTTTCTTTTCTCAGGAAAATAAATCACCTTCCTGTGAAGATGTAAGAGAAAATGAAATCAAATAAATGCACCACAAGATATCACCCCCTCCTCCTAATGGTGGTCAAGCCTTTTGATGTGAATTCTTTTGATTTTCTTCCTCTTGGGAGGGGAAGGCAGGCGAGTTCCCTTCAAACCTGAGGCACTGCTGTTTTCTTTAAAACGGGAATAGACCATGCATTTTCGTTTGGTTTGATTCCTTTCTTCATATTCCTTCACCAGAAGGTGACCTAACCCTCATTTAAAGAAATAGGAATGCCCGATACAGACTCAAAAAGAATCACTACCCACGTTTTGGTTTGCCGCAAATCACGCAGAAACTTCAAAGAGTGCATTTCCATAAAGAATATTTATCTTAAGGAAGATGAGGTGGTAAAAAAGCGATCCAAACTATTACCTCCACATGCTGACTAATGTAAAAATATTGAGACATAGGATTACAGATCAAGTGCAGTAAAGAATCATACAACCTGGGCGGCACGGTGGCACAGTGGTTAGCACTGCTGCCTCACAGCGCCAGAGATCCGGGTTCAATTCCCGCCTCAGGCGACTGACTGTGTGGAGTTTGCACGTTCTCCCCGTGTCTGCGTGGGTTTTCTCCGGGTGCTCCGGTTTCCTCCCACAGTCCAAAGATGTGCAGGGTCAGGTGAATTGGCCATACTAAATTGCCCATAGTGTTAGGTAAGGGGTAAATGTAGGGGTATGGGTGGGTTTCGCTTCGGCGGGTCGGTGTGGACTTGTTGGGCCGAAGGGCCTGTTTCCACACTGTAATCTAATCAAAAATCTAATCTAATCTAACCCAGAAAAAGATTTTTGACCCTTCATACTTGTTCTGATATTTTGAATGAACTACCCAATAATTGATGAATTATCAGTAATACAGCATACAAACCTTTCTTGATGAACCTAATAATAGTCATAATAGAGGTTTTTTTCCACTCAACTGCATTGCAGAAGACTTTAATCGCCTAATCACAGGTTAGCCCAAACACAATAAAAATATAGTCAAGTCTTTGCAGCTGGTTTGATTGTTTTTGCTGGAATTATGGATGCTGCTTTCTGATATATGTACATTTTGTGCTATTGAATATGATGACTGTCAGTTTACAAACCATGTTTGTGAATCTTCACATAGTCTTTCTGGTCCTAAGTGAACAAGGACAAAGACAACTATTATCCTCACAAAATTAAATAGTTCTACTGGTGAAGGGTGGTAGGATGTTAGATTATAATATCAATGCTCAACCCTTGGATTTGGGACCAACCTGAATAAATCTGGTTGTGCTCGATAGATACTAAATTAGACCACATTTGAATATTTCAGACCGTGTCTTTGGAAATTATGAATATCACCACATTCTAACAACTTGTAACTGCTAATAACATTGTTAAGGGGTTCAGCGACATAAGCATTAGTTCAATTACATGATAATAAGGCAATAAGCAAAACTGTGTTGTTCAGGATAAGCACCAATCATAGATGCTCTGATCATGGGATCACTGTCATATTGATCAGATCATGCAAATGTCTGATGAACCAACCCAAAAATGATCTTTTTATGACTCACTGTTAACAGGAAATAATTTCATGGCAGACAACAAAAGAGGTTGTCATGCAATTATACACAAGAGCTTATGAAAAACAGAGGACAGAATCTTCTCAGCCTCTGAATGAGATGGAGAGAATGCTGGGCAAAGCAGGTGAGGTGCCCAATAAGAATGCTCTCAATATTAAGATCAAAAATTAAGTGTTGAAAAGCAAAACAAGATTGGCACTAATGAGTGATGAGAGGACTGTTTGCATGGATTATCGCTCACAACAGCCTCATTATTACTCATCATCATATCAATATGCAGTTTCACATTCTCCTGTCCTCTGGATAGAAACCAACTGCTGTGAATTCCTGACATGAAAGTCGGAGCAGTTCCCTGGCAAATCCAGCTCACAATTCCACTGATTTGGACTTTCAATCGTGGACACTAACCCCAGTGTCTCAGAGCACACTCCATGGGTAATGTTTGCATGGAGCCATGAAGCTTGGCACCATGCATGCAGCCAACATCATCATGGCACACTTACAGTACACTTGGGCATTTCAATACTGACTTTGGAGAGCACCAGCACCTTTCATCACAAGGCTGCTGCAAGAAACTTTGCACGTTGGGACAGGCAATCACTTCTTGGTTTAAATCAGGGTCCACTTCATGGGATCCTTGCTTGCTTCATAGCGCCCACTCATTTTGTGACTACATTGATGTTAGCAGTAAGTAATAGAGTGGAGCAATCCTCAGTTAAGTAAAAGGAGACACTCTTCAGGCACAGGTTACTGGCACAGTAAGCCAAGGACAGGCTCTGGTATCAGTCCACGGGTTTGGTGCCATCTTGTACTGGTCATGGTCAGGGGGTACATGCTCTACAGTCTGGGAAGGGAGCCACCATCAGCCCTGAAGGTCCAGTCTGGGGAGACACAGGAAAACAGTCAGGGACAGGGACAGATTTCTGTGAGGGATCTGGTCGTTCATTGTTCAGGATGGTCCATCTAAGTCACTTAATAAGACGGTGGGCAATTGTGAGTCCTGGCGGTCTGTCCACTAAAAATCAGGGATCACTGCTGTACGACGGATGCTGTGGAACACAATTGTGGGAATTGGAGGCAAAGCATTCTACTTTACAATAGTGAAGGGACCAACTCAAAATATAATGTGCAAGAGGGGGTCATCAACAGTCAGCAGCACCCTAGTTTTCATGGGGACAGTACATTGTTAGATCGGACATATTTAGCTGATATATCTGGGAATAGGGTTGGAAAGAGGAGTATCAGAGGAGGTGATGCAGATTTCAGTAGATGAAGTAGTTGGGAGCATGATGAGGTTCAAAGTCTATGTAGTTGATGGGGAGACCTACCAAGAAGCAAATGGGTACGTTTAGAGATTTACCAATGGTAAGAGGCTGAGCCTGTGACTCACTGTGGGAGGACTGACTGCTTTCACCTGCTGTAAATAACAAGTGCACAATGGAGCTGACAATAATTATTACCAACCTGGAAATGTGAGGCCTTTCAAAGGGGAACAGCTTTTCACAGGCACCTAAACACTAAAGCTGCAACACACCTGAGAGCACTACTTGCTTTGTGAACCTTAACCTTATGGATTCATTTGTGAAACATTGATATTTCTGCAAATCCACAGGACCAGTCCTTGTCCTCATGGGAAAAGGCTAATAGTCTCTCCTGTCGGAAGTGAGGAGCCGAATGTTGGGCACCACAACCTGTCCTCGTTCTTTTGGCCCTACCATGATCATTAGTTTGTGGAATTAATGTCCTCACAGAACAGTGGACGATGGGTCACTGAATGTAATCAAGGCTGAGTTAATTAGATTTTTGATGGAAAAGGGAGTCAGGGGTTACAGGGAGAGGGGGAGTAGAGGACACAGTTGGATCAGCTATGATTTTAACAAGTGGCAGGGCCATCTCGAGTTGCCAAATAGCTGACTATGGCCCTAATGCTTGTGTTCTTGTGTCCGAGGTGTCATATGTCAGTTTTCTGAGGCGTTCTTGCCCTCTCAGGGCGATGCTTAGGTTCCTGTGCACCATTTCCAAGAAGAACCCAGGAGATTCCCCCCAACTGCTCTTGGTGATATTTATCCTTTGATCATCACCTAGAGAAACATCTGAATGATTCAGTCATTATTGGATTGCTATTTATTAGAGATCGCTGGGAGCACATTTCCCAGCATGCTCTGAGTATTATGACAATATCTACATTGGTAAAGTAAGAAAATTGGCTATAAATCATTACGATATCTTGAAGTCATGAACAATGTCTCATAAATACAAATCTTTCTTTGAGTACTGACACTAAGGTAATGCTGTAAATACCATGCATTTTTATTTATTTTGTTTTTGGACTGTGGACTAAAAAGAAAAAATACTGCTTTAAACCAAGAACACTATGCAAAGAGATGGTTGCAGTTTTAAACATCATATTTGCTGCAATGCACTCTCAGCAGTATATAGTTTTGTGGGTCTTTTTCTGTAAAAGAGACAAGATGAACAGACAAACATGAAAATGATGAGTTTTGACCGAGGGAACAATTAATTGGCAACAGTGTTTTGACTGCCAGATGATAATAGGTGTGTATGCACCCAATGCAACAGGAACCTAGCCTGCAGAGAGAAAGCATCAAAAAAGTATCTCTGTGCTTTTAAAGAATTTATATTCAAATCCCCGTTGAACAAAGAAAAATAATTTACAGAGACCTGAAAGAAGTAAATTCTTAAACAGAGAGTGAAAGACTTAACATTGGTATGAAAACAATGAACATTGAGTCAATAGCAATGTACTGAAAGGAACTAGAAGAAATGGGAAGAAAACAATTCATAGAATCTTGTGGTCCAGACTGGTGCTATTGAACTGTGTTTCTTCAATTTGTTTTTCTTTACCACCCTTAGTATCCATGTCTTGTGGATCTTTGTATGTATGTTTGCTTGTGAAGAGGGAATTTGAGTAGAGGTAGAGTTTAAGATTTAGAGTTAAAAGTTAGCAATTCATATTTCCTTTTTACCACGAGATAAAAACAAGTTGTTTCGAATAAATACTTACTTTTTTTTATTCATTCATGGGATGAGGGCATCACTGCCCATTGCTAATTGCCCAGAAGGTATTTAAAAGTCAACCACATTGCTGTGGGTCTGGTGTCATGCATAGGCTAGAGCAGGTAAGGATGGCAGTTTCCTTCCCTAAAGGACATTAACGTACCAGATTTTGTTTTCCAAACAATCAACAATGGATTCATGGTCATCATTAAACTCTTAGTTCCCGAGTTTTTTTTTTAATTAAATTAAATTTTCACCAAATGCAATGGCAGGATTTGAACCTGGGTTCCCAAAGCATTAAATGGATGGTTGCACTAGGCCATCACCTCCACTTTTCTTAATATGTACCGAAAGCTGATGAGCCTTTTCTGTTAACCTGAGTTCATCAGTCAGGTAAACTGGGGCCTTTGGATAGTTCAATTAACATTTGCCACATGTGTGACTGCTCAAGGAATACTAGGGCTTGATTTCTAGTGCATTCATGACAAGTGTGGGGGCTTATGGCTGGAACAAAGACAATGTAATATTGGGTGTAGCATTGGTAAATGATAAAGGGCTAAAAGAAAGCACCAGATTCTGTACTATCAAAAATTAGATGGCACTAGAAACTCCTGAAGCCTTCCTGCAGATGGAAGAGATGGCCTTGAAGAATTTACAAGAGATCCCAAAGGCCAAGTTAGTTGAATTAGCAGCTAAAGTAGTACTTATCTTGCCTATCAGGGCTAAGAGGTCTAAGAAGGCAGAAATGATTCGCATGACATTTAGGCTTAATAGAGATATAGAGTATATCAAGTGCTCCAAACAATGAGACATCAGAATCCTTTAACACTGAGTTACATAAAGCAGTTTGAACATAAAGAAAGAATGAAAAAGCTAGAGGGCAGCATGGTAGTTCAGTGGTTAGCATTGTTGCCTTCCAGTACCAAGGACCAGGGTTCAATTCCAGCCTTGAATGACTGTCTGTGTGGGATTTGCACGTTCTGCCAGTGTCTGTGTGGGTTTCCTCTCACAAAGGTCTGCAAGTTAGGTGGATTGGCCATGCTAAATTGCCCCATAGTGTGCAGGGCTGTGGAGGTAAGGGGAATAGCAGTGGGGAAGGGGATTCTTTGGAGGGTCAGTGCAGACTTGATAGGCAGAAAGGCCTCTTCCTACAATGTAGGGATTCTATGATTCTACAAGGCAGGGGAAGAGTAGAAAGAAAGGGAATTGAAACAAAATGGAAATGAGAAAATGGAACCAAAGATTCAAGGGGGGCCCATGAGAGAGAAGAAAACATTCACCATGATACAGTCAAGAAAGGAGACTGCAGAAGCCACAAGAACTAATCTAAAATCCAGTAAGGAAATACTTAGGTGTGTACAGGCCCTACCAAAATTTGAAGTAATGGGCCTGATGTCATTCTTAATGTCATTTGAGAAATGAGTGAGACAAATATAGTGGTAAAAGGAGAACTGGACATTGTCCGTGCAGACCAAGTTGACAGGTAATACACAGAAAATTTATGTTTCACTTTCAGAGCAAGTTTCTAGAGATTACAGCTCTGTTAAAAAAAAGCTATAGTGGTGGTATGTGATGTCGTTCCAGAAAACTGCAGGCAAGAGTGAAAGTGTAACGAAACAACTTGGGCAGTGCTATGCTGAATTTGAAAGGGTTAAACAATATAATTATGATAGCTGGATGTAGGACTAGGAATTGAAACCTACTCAGAAAGATTGTTCTCTTAGAAGAATGTAAGAAATCAGCACCATTTGCAATAAGAATTCATGTTGAAAACCAAATGGTTGCAACTGCTAGACAAGTATAATAATGGCTGACATTTATGAGCTGATAAATAAAATTAAACATTCTTACCACCACCTCCTTACAGTGGAGAATGATAGAGGTTGGAGGCATGAAAGAATAACAAGTAGCCAGGGGGAGGAAAAACATCTTCTGATGCTTGTACATCAGCTCCAGCTGCCTCCCCTTTACTATGGTTGAGGAATCTCTTTACACACCCATCCCCCATCAGGATGGTCTCAGGGCTCTCCACTTCTTCCTGGAATAAAGGCCTGAACCATCTCCATTCACCACCACCGCTCTCCGCTTGGCTGAGTTTGTCCTCGCCCCAAACAACTTCTTCTTTAACCTCTCTCACTTTCTTCAGATCAGAGGTGTGGCCATGGGTACCTACATGGGCCTCAGTTCTGTCTCATTGTGGGGTATGTGAAACCTTCTTTGTTTCAATCCTAGTTGGGTCCCTCCTCACAACACTTTCTCTATTACATCAGTGACATCATCAGTGATGCTTCCCACTCTGTTCCAGAACTGGAAAATTGATCAATTTTCACCCAGCTCTCACCTTCACCTGGTCCATCTCTGACTGCTCCCTTCACTACCTTGGTATCTTTGTTTCTATTTCTGGAGATAGGCTGGCCACTAATATCCCCTACAAAACCCATTGACTCCTACAGCTACCCCGACTACTCACCCTCACACCCTTTGTGCTTCCTGTGAAGATTCCATTCCATTCTCCTAGTTTCTCCATCCCTATCGCACCTATTCTGATGATGTCACCTTTCGCAATGGGGGGGGAACTAAGAAATAGCCATCTTTTTTTACACCCGAGGATTCTCCATCATCGTGGTTGTCAGGGTCTTTAGCTGTGTCTGACCAATCTCTGTATTTACCCATCATCCTTCCCTTCTGTCCCACTACACTGATAAGGTTGTCCTGGTCCTTACTCACCAACTCACAAGCATCCACATCCTAAGGATCATAAGCTATTATTTTCACCACCTCCATTGGGATGGCACCATAAGACACATATTCCCTCCCCTCCTTTGTCAGCCTTCAGGAATCAATATGAAGTTCAATCCTTTTAGAGCCTGAACTCCTTCTACATCCTTTCACCCACCCCCACACTCCAGGCCTTCTCATCACATGAACTAAATTCATCATGGCCACTTTCATCCACTGATGGTCCTCATTAGCAGCTTTTCTTTCACCCTAGCTCACCATTATGCATTCCCTTGTCTATCCATCTGCTCTTATCTCTCTCTGGGTACCATCTCCACCTCTCGTTCACTGCCTTTCCACTCCTGGTCTTCAGCATATATTCACTTTTTCCTAGCCACAATCACTTCTGAAGAAGGGTCACTGGATTCAAAACATTGACTCTGCTTTCTCTCCACAGATGCTGCCAGACTTGCTGATGTTCGCCAGCAATTTCAGTTTTTGTTTCTGATATCTAGCATCTGCAGTTCTTTGTTGTTTGCTACAGAAAGTCAATTTTGGACTGCCCCAAGATCTCCGCCTGACATCAGAAAGGGAAGTACTGAGGGTGGAGGTGAAACTTGAAGAATGCTGGAAGATGTGACAGTAGCCTGGGAGACCTATTGAAGGTTGTAAAAATGAATCTAAAAAGTAAGTCAAAAGCAAAATTGGACTGGTTAAGTTGTTGCTTTAACTACAAGCAGGAAACTGCAAGTAAATACTTCTGTGAATGCAAACAAGATGAATAGAGCAAATGGTGGCTTTGGGGTGGTACGATGGCTCAGTGGTTAGCACTGCTGCCTCACAGCACCATTGAACTCAGGTTCGATTCCAACCTCGGCTGACTGCCTGCGTGGAGTTTGTACATTCTCCCCCTGTCTGTGTGTGTTTCATCTGGGTGCTCTGGTTTCATCCCACAATCCAAAGATGTGCAGGTTAGGTGAACTGGTCATGCTAAATAGCCCATAGTGTTAGGTGCATTAGTTATAGGGAAATTAATCTGGGTGAGTTACTCTTCGGGAGGGTCTGTGTGGACTTGTTGGGCCAAAAGGATGAGGATAACTTGAAAGGTGTATTTGGCATGTAGCCAAATTAATTGTAGTTCAGAAAGCAGATCTTGAGTTAAACATGTTAGCCATGATATGGAGGTGCCAGGGTGGACAAAGTCAGAAATCACACAATGCCAGGTTATAGTCCAACAGGCTTATTTGAAATCACAAGCTTTTGGAGCGGTGCTCCTTCATCAACTGACAAAGGAAGAGAGCTCTGAAAGCTTGTGATTTCAAATAAACCTGTTGGACTATAACCTGATGTCACATGACTTCTGACTTTAAACCTGTTAGTGCAAACAGCTCATGCTGAAAGAGTTCTGGACTGCTATTGTACTAAAAATGGACTTCTGATGAGGAAGTGAAGACACACTTACAGAATGAGGAATGGGTCATTCTTCATCAGGTAGTGGTACCACCCAGGCATCATAAACATATATTGTGAGTAACACATGAAATTCCCATGGCAGGACCTGTGGGAATACAGAAAATTCAGCTCCTGATGACAAGCATTCCACCTGACCAAGACATTATAAGGATACCGTCCAGTGCTGTAAAATATTCCATTTTCATCGGGTAGAAGAAAATTCTCAACCTGCAATCAAACTAGCACCTTCAGTATGACTACCAGTTTTGTAAGAACTATTCAGTAGGTGTTAGTCAATTCAAAGGAAAACTCTAATTATATGGAAGAAATCATTATTTTGCTTGAAAGCTGGTGTTAGAATTACTGAATATGAAACCATAATCCAGAAGTGTGGAGTGCATAAACTTATCATGGCAAAAGATGAACAGCAAAAGGTTGTTCAGTTACAAGAATATGAAATAATTTTTCAGTGTCCTACTGAAGGTTGATTTTGGACCATCTGGTTTAAATTTTGATTGGGGTGCTCAAGAAGAGGTAATTTTGTCAAATGTGCAGGAGGAGCTGGAAATGCAGGTAAATTTTATGCAATTAAATGCACTTAATGTCATGAGACATCCTTTAATAGTCTCTTCAATAGCATCACGTCCATCATTCTGTGCTCTGGAATGACAATGCTGCCCAGTGAAGGGGAACCTAAGGATATTCAGGCAGTCCTTGTACAATTGAATTAACAGAAAATGGATCTTGAGCTTCCTGCAACAAATTCTCCTTTAGATTCCAATGAAATCCTTTAGAATCCTATCGTCTGTCAAACCATAGTAAGTAGTATCAATATTTCCCAGTGTGTTTGATGTAGGCTTTGAAGTGTGGAAATTCCCTGGTGGCTCTGATGAAGAGGAGCAGAGCTGGATGTAGATGGAGAAAACGTGAGCTGGAGATTGGAGACACTTTGAATTTTGAGTTGCATGAAATTAAAGTTCAATCAGAATCATCAACTTGGAACTGAAAACTGAAACAACGGAGATTCAAATTCCTCACACCAGTTGTAGCACTGCTATTCAGTCTGAGTTAGAAGTTATAAGTCAATAATTCACACTTGCTTGTTGCCATCAGTTGGAGTCATAGAGTCCGACAGCACAGAGACAGGCCCTTCAGCCCAAACTGGTCCATGCCGACCAAAATGTCCATCCATGCTGACCCCATTTCCCTGCACTTGGCCCATATCTTCCTAAATCTTTCCTATCCATGTGTTTGTCCAAGTGCCTTTTAAATGTTGTCAATGTACCTGCCTCAACCACTTCTGCTGGCAGCTCATTCCAAATGCGTACCACCCATAAATATAATTTGTTCATGCTAAAGTTTGTTTTTTGGTAAGTTCACAAACCTGTTGATTGTTTTCTTTTAACTGTAGATTGTCAGTCAAGGAACTAGGGACCTTGGATAATTTGATAAAATTTTTTCATATTTGTGACAACTCCAGGGATAGTGAGGTGTGTGACTTCCATTGCATGACCTCAGTGAGACATGACAGTGCCATGCAGATGATCACAGGTGAGAACAAAGCAACTGTCTCAGGTTAAGAAAGAACTAAACAAAATCCCGGATGACATATTATTCAATGATGCCCATTGCTTTGCTGGTGCTGAATTCAAAGACCAGTAGAGGAATATTTGTATGAATAACTAAGATCCACAAATCTAGTGCATCTCGAAGCCACGTTTCAATCTTCAGATGCTGAAACCAAACAAAAATAGATCCTGCCAATCACCAGAGAGCTGTCTGCAAAGAAATTAGATGGCAGTACTGTTTTCTTCAATATTGAATGAACAATATGAGTGCAAGAATGCAAGGAGTTGTATATTAAATCTCCACTTATTTGGTTTGCTTCAGATGAAAATATTTAAAATATTTTTAATATATAAAGATATAATAATATTAATAATCTGAATATGCAAAGTAGAACCGAGGACCATGTTATATAGAGAAAGCTGAATGCAATGTAAACGCTACAAAGATTCACATTTAAAGAGTCACCATGCACAATGTGTCTCACTCCTATTCTAAAGTTAAAATGCAATACAACAAAAATACACTATAATTAGTTTATTTCCAATACTCTTCCATCAAATCTGGGAACCTTTTCAAATGTGTTGTCATGGCGTGCCTGACATTAGCAAGTGAGATTTTATTGCCCTGAGAAATTCCTGATGGATTTTCCTCTTACAGACATGGAGCATGTAATGAGTTCAAGCACTTCATAGGACAGAAGGAAATTGCATTTATATATAGAAGTGCCTTTCACAACCTCAGGACAACCTAGCCATCTCAGTAAGTTTGATCTCTGTCAGTGTACTAATGCAGTTTCTCAATAGTGTACTGGAATATCAGCTTGCATTGTGTCTTCAAATCTGCTGGAGTGAGACTTGATCTTCCAGCCATCTAAGGCAGAGGTGAAAGTGGATTGATTGTGTATGGTGCAGCACTGCAGCATGATAGTCCAATAGAAAGTGTGTGATGGAGCCAGTCTCCAAGTTCTACAACCACGAATCTCCCGCCATCTATTTACTTCATCAACCCCTGCTGGCAATTGGAAAAAAGATTGACCTCATAATAATTTAATAGTTTAATTATATCGCATGAGTGGAAAGCTTGAAACGGTATTTTTTTAAAAAAGAAATTTCATCCTTAGGGGTGTCACTGGCAAAACCAACATTTATTTTCCACCTGGTCTGGCAGCATCTGTTGAGAGAATTCAGGGTTAACGTTTCAGGTCGAATGACCCTTCTTCAGAACTGATGGCAGCTCGGAAAAGCAGAAACTAAGGTAGGGAGTGGGGTAAGGAGTAAATGATAGGTGGAGGTAGAGCCCAAAGAGAGAGAACGGTTAGACAAAGGAGTGGATAACGATCAGTCCAGGAAGATGAATAGCTATTAATGGCTGACAATGAGGTTGTGTGTAATAGCAGACCATGTGATAACAAGGCCTCATGTGTGGGGGCTAGGATAAAGACATAAGCAAAGATGCTTTCCTTACCCCAACCCCTACACACCAGGCCTTGTTATCATATGGTCTGGTATAACACACAACTCATTGTTAGCCATTAATAGTCCCCATTTGCAGCTATTCATCCTTTTAGACTGACCATTATCCACTGCTTTGTCTGTCCAATTGTTCTTCTTTCTAACTAAAAGAGAAAATGCTGGAAAATCTCA
The DNA here is from genome assembly GCF_004010195.1 of Chiloscyllium plagiosum. Taxonomy (NCBI): domain Eukaryota; kingdom Metazoa; phylum Chordata; class Chondrichthyes; order Orectolobiformes; family Hemiscylliidae; genus Chiloscyllium; species Chiloscyllium plagiosum. The sequence continues at coordinate 14,132,555 of NC_057738.1, read as the reverse complement.
GTAGGTCTGGCAGCATCTGTAAGGAGAGAAAAGAGCTGACGTTTCGAGTCTAACTGACATTTTGTCAAAGCTAAAAAAAAGGAGAAATAGGGAGGTATTTATACTGGGCTGAGAGAAGGTGAGTAATGGTTCCAGAAGCAAAGGTAGCAATAGAGGTGATAATGACCGTGCATAGAGATTATAGGGAGATTAGGAGCTGTGAATGACCAAGGCTGAAGCCAGTGCTATGTGACAAGATATGTGGGGGATAGGGGGGATGGGTGAAGCAGAGGCAAAATGGAAAACAGGGGAGAAGGGGAGCAAAGGGGGAAGAGGAGAGGAAAAAGGTAATGAGAGAGGGGGGAGCGAGAGAAAAAGAGACAAACAAGAAACAAGAGGTACAGAACAGTGAAATTTTTTTTAAAAAAGATAAGTAAAACAAATGGAATAAAATTACGGAGCAGAATGAAAACAGAGGGGTCGAGGTGGGATAATCATCTGAAGTTGTTGAATTCAATGTTAAGACCGGCAGGCTGTAACGTGCCTAGTCGGAAGATGAGATGCTGTTCCTCCAGTGTGCGTTGAGCTTCACTGGAACATTGCAGCAGGCCAAGGACAGACATGTGGGCATGGGAGCAGGATTGTGTGTTGAAGTGGCAAGCCACGGGAAGGTCCGGGACCTGATTGCGTACAGACCGAAGGCTTGTGTGAAGTAGGTGGAGTGCTACATCAATCTGACTTATTCTTGATCACTTAGGTGGATACCTACGTTTTGTTCACAGAATTATTACAATGAATTCAAGTTCTTTAACAACTCTGAAAGAACTTGAAGTTGTAACAACCTCTAACAGGTGAAGGAAGTAATAGAGGAATCACTGCTTGCTGGGATTGTAAGTCATGTACATAAATGAAACAGTGTCTTGATTAAACTGGGAAAGCATCCCTAATCTAATTCCGGGTTGCTTCCACATCTGGCAAGGATAGAAATTAAAATGGCACCTATAGTGCAATGGAGGGGTTTAGGTTTGAATAATATTTCATTAGTTTATCAAGGTGAGTAGTCCCGTGTTGACTGCAAATCACATCATATCTCTTCCCTGCTGCATTCCAACATCTGTTTCAACATTGAATGATCAAAAACAAAGCTGATTTTCTGTGTATGACCGAGTGAAAATGGCACAGAAGCGACAGTGTGGTATTAACCTGACCCTCAGGATTCCCAATGCTCAGGAGAGTCATGAGGAACTAAATCTTAATCTCCTGTACAGCAGAGTGCAGTGCTGTGACCTCCATAATATTTAAAAGATATAGAATCAGTGGAGAAGGTGCTAGTATTTACAAGGGTGATGGATATTGTGAAAAAGGCCTTTGAGTTCTGCATTGCGATGTCAGTTGAGATTAAATGCTTCAGGTCTTGCAGTAAAACTTGAATTTACTATTTTCCAACTTGAATTTGGAAAGTGCCACCAAGACTTTAATCCCCAAGGTATGAGAATTCACCTGTGCTCTGATGCCATTTTCATATCGTCAACAGCAATTTGGATTCATGTAGCAACCATGTAAAGATTGTACATTTTCAGTTTGTGCTTTTTTTCATTTGTAACCTAAAATGAGAAAAGAACTGTTTTAAAAACCAAGGATGATGGAGGATTGCATTAAGTTTGAAGGCAAGTAACCAACTGCTCACAGTAGCATTGTTTTTGCAGCTGCTTCTGAACCAGTCATTGAAGTGTAGTTTGTAGATGAGCTGGAGCTGAGGGCTTGTGTACAGATGGAACCTGGCTTGAAAACAAGAAGCTGATTCTTCTATGAAGTAGGGATCTATTATCGATGACAAAGGCCTTCTGTTACCAGTAACTATAAGATTGGTTCCCAGTTAGCTTGGTGCTATGACCAAGAAGCACAGAAGCCTTAAGACCATGACCAGCTTAAAAGCTCTCTTTCTCTGTTCTCGGTAGCTAGCTACTAAAAGCGTAAAAATGAAACAGTATATCTTTGCTTCAACAGTTGCTGAAAACTTGACTTTTAGTTAATAAGTCAGATACCCTCCATAATTGAACCACCCTCCCTGTGCCTGTTGCAAACTAGTAGAAACATCCAGCAAAGAACAACAGAGAAACAATGTTCTGACCAATACAAGAGCCATCAGAATTGTATGTGTGTGCATGCGCACACATATAATGGGATTAGACTTTTAACTAACAGAATTATATGCCGAGTCTAGAAATTAGGCTAAGATTGCTGAAGACATGGCTGGTAATGATGGGGCAAAAGGGGACATAAAAGAGTCTGTAGAGACGGTGAGGCCTTATAGTAATTCCAATACAAGTATGAGAACTTTAAACTTGAGACACGGGCCAGAGTAGCCAATGAACAAAGGACTCATGGATGAGAAAGGCATCTGAGGTTTATAGCACATCATCAACTCAACACTGCTGCAGCAATGTTTTAAATAAGTTTTGAGTGGGTGGGAATCAGGCTAATCACAATTCACACCGGGCAAATTTCACTCTTACATTTTAAATCTGGGCATGAAAACACCAATGAAGCCATGCATTGCTGGAGTCTAGTGTACAATGCACAGTGACAATTCAACAAGATAGGGCTCCAGTTGTGGAGGTCAGGCAGCATCCAAAGAGCAGGAGAATCGACGTTTCGGGCATAAGCCCTTCTTCAGGAATCTTCAGGATTCCTGAAGAAGAGCTTATGCCTGAAACGTCGATTCTCCTGCTCCTTGGATGCTGCCTGACCTGCTGCGCTTTTCCAGCAACACATTTTTCAGCTCTGATCTCCAGCATTTGCAGTCCTCACTTTCTTCCAGTTGTGGAGCCCCACTCATTGGGAACTGAACACGGAAGTTAGTGTGTTTAATTCACATATTCCCAGTTTAAAATCAGGGAGGCCGAGTCCAGGAAATTAACCCCTGCAAATGCACAATAGCCTGTTCACCCTTCATGTGTGGAATGCCTTAATTACAAACCTTTTCTGCAGCTTGGGTGATTGGGTATAGGTAAAAAAGAAGAGCCATGTTTTTGTGGAGTCAATAAACCTTTAGAATGATGGATAGGAATTTCTTCTGGGATTCCTGACTCTATCTCTGGTACACCGCCTACCACCCCCCCCCCCCCCCCCCCCCGACCCCCCCAATCCTCCCATCATCATCCCCACACCACTGTGGAAGAAGAGTAGAGATAGTGAAGCTGCAGTTCTGATCTGGCCCTGACACATTGTCAAGGCCAGGTAACTCCGAGGCCCTATAATTCTTGTCTAGCCAGGTCAGTTTCCCAAGGACCCATAGTTTGCAGCCACTTTAAGGAGCTTTGATGGGGAACCACTTTGGAACTTCAAAAGGCCTTGACAAAGCCACACCTCTCTCCCCGCACCCTCCACCCCACCCCCATCATAAATCATGCTCACCACTTAGTACCATTGCACATTCATAATCTCTATACTATAATTAGATTAGATTACATTAGATTACATTACAGTGTGGAAACAGGCCCTTCGGCCCAACAAGTCCACACCGACCCGCCGAAGCGAAACCCACCCATACCCCTACATTTACCCCTTACCTAACACTACGGGCAATTTAGCATGGCCAATTCACCTGACCCTGCACATCTTTTGGACTGTGGGAGGAAACCGGAGCACCTGGAGGAAACCCACGCAGACACGGGGAGAACGTGCAAACTCCACACAGTCAGTCGCCTGAGGCGGGAATTGAACCCGGGTCTCAGGCGCTGTGAGGCAGCAGTGCTAACCACTGTGCCACCGTGCCGCCCACCAGTGCCACCGTGCCGCCCACATGTGCCACCGTGCCGCCCACATATAATCTTCCATTATATTCTTCCACCCATTTCCAATGATCCCTCGTATCCTCCATGGCAATCCATATCTCCCAGCTAATAGCCCTTTATATCTTCCATGCCAGGCCATGCCCCTGAGTGCTGATCTGTGCGAACACATAGCATTTCCATGAGTGTTCGCTCAGTACAAACTCTTCATGTAACCAATGAATATATTAGTCACAATGGCATGCATAGAAATGCTTCAAAAAAATCATAGCTTTTTTTGAGTAATTACTATTACTGCTGCTCTATAAAATTGTCAATTAAACAGGCCTTCAAAGTATTAACAATAGTAATTATATGCACTTTACATCACCTTACCTTGTGTAAATTAACATTGAGTCAATGACAGAATAGATCATAGACGAAAAGAAGCTGCATACTCATCAATAAGTTAATGTTATCTTTTGCGCGGTCCAGTTTGCTCAAAGTAATGGATGTACAAAGTTAAAAATCACACAACACCGGGTTTTAGTCCAACAGGTTTAATTGGAAGCACTAGCTTTCGGAGCGACGCTCCTTCATCAGGTGGTTATGGAATATAAGATTGTAAGACACAGAGCTTATAGCAAAAATTTACAGTGTGATGTAACTGAAATTATATCTTGAAAAAGACCTGGATTGTTTGTTGTCTTTTAGAATGACCATGTTGGTTTCAGTGCTTTCATATGTAATTCCCAGAACTTTTTTAAAGTTACCTTCTCAATTTACAGAATCTGTAAATCCTTTTTTAAGATTAGAATCAGTCTGAAGATTGGGGCACAGACAGCCTCACACAGGGCACCTCACACCTTCAATGCATTATCTGGGGTGATATGGCACCTATTGTTAAAGTTCACTTGAGAATGTAACTTTAAAAAAGTTCTGGGAATTACTCATGAAAGAACTGAAACCAACTTGGTCATTCTAAAAGATGAGAGACTTAACAAACAATCCAGGTCTTTTTCAATATATAATTTCAGTTACATCACACTGTAAACTTTTGCTATAAATTCTGTGTCTTACGATCTTATTCTACACACCCACCTGATGAAGGAGCAGTGCTCTGAAAACTAGTGCTTCCAAATAAACCTGTTGGACTATAGCCTGGTGTTGTGTGAATTTTAACTTTGTACACCTCAGGCCAACACCGGCACCTCCAAATCATAATAGATGTATGTATGAGCTCTGAGCCAAGCATTCATGTATGAATGAATGAGTGATTTGAGTAAGTGGGCGATGTTGCTAGGTAGATGAGCAGATACAATGGATGAAGGGGTAAAGGTAGTTGAACTGGGGTGGTGTGTATGCAGGTGAGTCAGTATGTGATGGTTTAGCATAAATCAAGTTGAGTCAAGGAAGTAGACGGGTGGTTAGGGGTAGTTGGGTTGCATTCAGCTGAAGAAAATAGTTGGGTTAGGTCAGATAAATATGGGATAGCTGGGTGGACAGGGTGAGTAGTTGGTGCTTGAGGGATGGTCAGTCAGTTGGATATCATTTAATGGTCAACTGTGAGATAATCCAGAGTTCAGTGGAGTTATCAAGTTGGGAAGCAGGGAATCAACCATTGCAACTTGTTTTTGAGTTTATTTCTCGACTGGTGATAACAGATGGATCTGTTAGACCTGCCTACAAACAACAATTAGCTAAACTTTTAAACAGACAAAAAAAAAAGCCTTGGCTAGTTCAGCATGTGGCTTTTCACAAGTACAAGGCCTTTTCCAAATCAGGTGTGTTCACATGTTGAGTGGTTGGTTAACACTTTGGAGGCGTACCAGTCTGGTTTGGGTGGGAGAGATCACCATGCTATAATGGGAAGTTGCGACTGACCTTTGGGTTTCAGTTTTTCATTTTGCCCAATATGAAACATAGAGATAGGCAAGCTGGAAACTTAAGAGTCTTTCAACATTGCTCCATCCTTAAACAAGGGGATGTCCAACTTCTACAGTTGGCTGTATGTTGCACTTACCTGTAATTATATACAATTAGGTATTTGCCAGAGACTCAATAGTTTGCAGTCTAAATGTCAAAATTGGCAGATATCCTTTACTTACTCATAATCTCATTCTTATTTGGCGCTGCTTAAGAATGCAAGCCAAGAGAATTCAGCATACATTTGCTAATGAAGTGAAAATTTTACTATTTCAATGCATTTTTTGCCAGTCTCATTAACTTCCATTAACTTAGGGTCAACTAAAACTGCCTGAATCCTAACTCACACCAAGTCCCACTGACCCACTGTCCACTGTGTTCACTAATCTATATTGGATTCCAATTAAGTAATACCACAAGATTAAAATACTCATTGTTGTATACAGGTTCACCCATGGCATTGTCTCTGCTTGTATCTGTAGCCTCCTCCAAGTCTACAATTCTCCAAAGTATGTACTCTCCAATTCAGCATAAACATTGTCTCAGAATAATGGTTTATATCTTGAGATAAGGAGAATTTTCTTCATTCAGAGGCATGTGCACTTTTGGAATTCTTTATTCCAGAGGAGGCTGGATGCTCAATTATGGAGTATATTCAAGGCCGAGAATGATAAGATTTTGCACTGTTAGGGCTTTAGGATCCTGGAGTGACCTTGTGATTATATCATAGATCTGTTTCCCAAATGGTATACATAGGATATTGTGGACAGAATTAGACAGATACGTAGAAGGTCATTAAAATGTAGATGACAGTCTCTTTACAATGTAACCTTAGATGTATCAAGTTCTGAACATCTCCAACAAGGAAGAACTGCACCACCTCCCCATGATATTCAATGGCATCACCATAATTAAATTCTCCACTATTAACGTTCTAGGGGTTACTGTTGACTAGAACCTGAATTGGACTGGTCACGTAAGTATTGTGTCTGCGAGAGCAGGCCAGAGGCTAGGAATCCTGCAGCAAGTAAGTCACTTTTTGACTTGCTAAAGCCTGATCACCATCCAGAAGGCACAAGTCAGAATGTAATGGAATACTCCCCACTTGCCTGGATAAGTGCAGGTCCAACAACACTCAAGAAGCTTGACACTATCCAGGACAAAGTAACCTGTTGGATTGGCATCACATCCACAAATATTCACACCCTCCACCACCGAGGTTCAATAGCAGCAATATGTACTATCTACAAGATATACTGCAGAAACTCACCAAGGCTTCTTAGACAGCACATTCCAAACCCCCAGTCACTACAATCTAGAAAAACAGGAAATACATGGGAACACCGCCACTTGCAAGTTCTCCTCCAAGCCACTCAGTATACTGGCTTGGAAATATGTCGCCCGGTAAAAATCCTAGACTTCCCTCTCTGACTCCAAATGGACTGCAGCAGTTCAAGATGGCAGCTCACCACCACCTTCTTAAGGGCAACTTGTAATGGGCAATAAATGCTGGTCCAACCAGCAATGTGCATATTTGGTAAATGACTTTTAAAAAAATGCTATAAACACTATTTTGGCAAAAGAAAACAACTTTATACTGTTAGCAGGTGTTAAAACAATAGAAATCTCAACAACTTTCATGTTTTGTACCACAACAACAATCATTACAAAATTCAACAACTTTCATCAACAGAGAACATGACAAAATGATTGCAGTGTAGGAAATTCAAATCCTAATAATCATCTTCCGTATCAAAAAGATGATCAACTGTGTTCAGTGCCTATTCATAAATAGCTAATGAAGTTTCAAGGAAATTCAATCTATCAGATCCATTTGATGGATCAGCAAATTGGCAAAAGTGGAAAACACAATTCCTAAGATTACAGATATTTTCGGATACTTTATGGGAAGACAATCTTTAACATAGACAGTGGATCAGTGAGAAACTGATTATGTTTGGCAACCCCAGAACAGTTTTTGATTAGTATTTCACTTCAAGAATAAATAAGACACTGGTATGATCATGCTTCAACAGCAGACACCAACTTCCAGGAAAGCCTGTAGACAGAAAACGAAAAGAACTGAGGATACTAGAAATCAGAAACAAAAACTGAAATTGCTGGAAAAACTGAGCAGGTCTGGCAGCATCTGTGGAAAGGAAGCAGAGTTAATGCTTGTAGATAGCTTGATCTAACTGTAGAATGAGAAGCTCAAATAGCATTGACTAGAGTTTGCGAAATTGAGCAAGAAGTGTTATACAGCAAAAGTTCCAGTTAATGCAAAACATTCAGTAGAGGGTATTGACTATGTAAATATATTAGTACATCTGACTGGAGGAGATTGAGCTTTCATTTCAAAAATACACGATATGTGACCATATCAGCGGAAAACACTAAGCAATCTAATGTTACAGCATTTTGTCACAGGTAAGTTTCCAAAATTCTGCACTGGCAAAATAAAAACTGTCCAACCCTACTCCAACTGTGTTTACATTACATGAAAAGAGTTCACAACTTGAAAGTATGCTGCAATCTAAAAAATCTACTAAACTTAAAACTAAATAGTTTCCAACCCCCAACATGCATGTTTATGCCTTGAAATAGAACCTGGAAGATCAATATTGCAATAGACTGTATTTCTTTATATTGGGAATGACTACCTTTGGTCAAATAACATCACTCTTTTCTCAGAGAAATAATGCCATCATCCAATTCAGATGCTATTGACAGAGAAGAAAACTGCCCTCATTTCCACCAGCATTCTTGTAGTTACATCTATGCAAGACCCAATAGCAAATATTACCCATTCAGGGTATGTGGCCAGGCCACCAAATTGATTATTTCTGTTGATATCCAAAAGATTAATCAACTTCACCTGAAGTGTTGTTATATCTCACCGTACACTTTTCTTGTCAATCTATTAACAAAAGTGAAACAAGTCAAAGACTTGAGGAAGAGTATAAGATATAAGGACAAAATATATAAGAACAGAAGAACTAGAAGCAGGGGTAGGCCATCTGGCCCTTCGAGCCTGCTCTGCCTTTCAATAAGAACATGACTGATCTTTTCATGGACTTAGATCCACTTACCCACCCTCTCACTGTATCCCTTAATTCCTGGATGTAAGTTTGCTCGCTGAGCTGGTAGGTTCGTTTCCAGACCTTTTGTCACCCAACTAGGTAACATCTTCAGTGGGCTTCTGAGCAAAGCACTGCTGATTATTCCTGCTTTCAATTTATATGTTTGGGTTTCTTTATGTTGGTGATGTCATTTCCTGTGGTGATGTCATTCCCTGTTCTTTTTCTCAGGGGGTGGTAGATGGGGTCTAACTCATGTGGTTGTTGATAGAGTTCCTGTTGGAATGCCATGCTCCTAGGAATTCTCGTGCGTGTCTCTGTTTGGCTTGTCCTAGGATGCATGCATTGTCCCCGTCGAAGTGGTGTCCTTCCTTATCTGTATGTAAGGATACTAGTGAGAGAGGGTCATGTCATTTTGTTCATGTATCCTGGTGGCTGGTTTTCTACCTGTTTGTCCAATGTAGTGTTTATTACAGTCCTTGCATGGTATTTTGTAAATGACATTAGTTTTGCTTGTTGTCTGTATACGGTCTTTCAAGTTCATTAGCTGTTGTTTTAGTGTGTTGGTGGGTTTGTGGGCTACCATGATGCCAAGGGATCTGAGTAGTCTGGCAGTCATTTCCGAGATGTCTTTGAATATAGTGGAGAGTGGCTAGGGTTTCTGGACATTTTTGTCTGCATGTTTGGGTTTGTTGCTGAGGAAGTGTTCATATTCATCGTTTTGAATATGTGGTATAGGTGATTTTCCTCTGCCCTGCGTAGTTCCTCTGTGCTGCAGTGTGTGTTGGCTCATTGGAATAATGTTCTGATGCAGCTTCGTTTGTGGATGTTGGGATGACTGCTTCTGTAGTTCAATATTTGGTCTGTATGTGTTGTTTTCCTGTAGATGCTGGTTTAGAGTTTCTCATTGGTTGTTCGCTCGACTGTGACATCTATGAATGACAGTTTGTTGTTGTTTTCCTCCTCTTTAGTGAATTTTATGCCAGTAAGGGTATTATTGATGGGCTTGAAGGTTTCCACTAATTTGTTTCGTTTAGTGATGAAAAAGGTGTCATCCATGTAGCGGACCCAAAACTTGGGTTGGATGGTTGGCAGAGCTGTTTGTTCTTATTATTATCATTAAAAATGATAACATTGTTATCCTACCTGCAGACAAAGGACGCTTGATAGTCATTCTAAATCAAAGAGACTACATTGAAAAAGTGAACACACTACTTACAGATACCAAAATTACCAACAAGTGGCGATAGACCCGACCCCACAATTAGAGAACCGAATCACAGCTCTACTCAAAAAACTTCTGAGATCTGGAGAAATAAAAAGATCGATTTCCAAAAAATGAAACCAGATGGATCCAACGGACCACGCTTGTGCGGATTACCTAAAATTCATAAACCAGGACCTCCCCTCAGACCCATAGTCTCACTACCTGGAACACCAACTTACAAAGTGGCCATGGAGCTACACCAAAGACTAAAACACTTAGTAGAAGACTCACGCCACTCCATCAACTCCACCCAAGAATTTCTGAAGACCACCAGATGGATCCAACGGATCACGCTTGTGCGGATTACCTAAAATTCATAAACCAGGACCTCCCCTCAGACCCATAGTCTCACTACCTGAAACACCAACTTACAAAGTGACCATGGAGCTACACCAAAGACTAAAACACTTAGTAGAAGATTCACGCCACTCCATCAACTCCACCCAAGAATTTCTGAAGACCATCAAAGACACTAAGATGGAAGAGTCTCCTTTGATGTAACAGCCCTGTTTACATCAATCAACATTAACCTGGCCAAGGAAACACTGATTACATCCACTGGGGTCCCTGTTGTGCACCATGCTCATACTGTCTTCATAGAATTCCAAAGCATTTGTTAAGCATGACCTGCTCTTCATGAACCCGTGCTGCATCTGCCCAATGGGACAATTTCTATCTAGATGCCTGGCTATTTCATCCTCGGTTATAGACTCAAGCATCTTCCCCACTACAGAGGTTAAGCTGACCGGTCTATAATTCCCCATCTTTTGTCTACCTCCCTTTTTAAACAGTGGTGTCACATTTGCTGTTTTCCAATCTGCTGGAACTGCCCCAAAATCCAGCAAATTTTGGAAATTACCACAATCACACTTGTTATTTGTCTTGCCATATCTTTTAGTACCCAGGGACGTATTCCATCAGGGCCAGGAGACTTGTCTATTCTTAGCTCCATTAACTTGCCCAATATTACCTCTTCCATAATAATGATTGTTTCCAGGTCCTCACCTATCTTTGTCTTATTGTCAATTACTGGCATGTTAATCATGTCCTCCACTGTGAAGGCCGATAAAAATATCTGTTCAATGCCTCAGCCATTTCCTCGTATCCCATAACTAAAGGTCCCTTCTCACCCTCTAAAGGACCAACATTTACTTTAGCAACTCTTTTTTGTTTTATGTAGTTATAGAAACTTTTGCTATCTGTCTTTACATTCTGTGCTAGTTTTTTTCTTATGTTCTATTTTAGTTTCTTTACGGCTCTTCTTGTGTCTTTCTATTGACCTTTAAAGTTTTCCCATTCTGTTTTTGTTTCTGATATACAGTATCCACTGTTCTTTCGGTTTTTAGTAAGTCAGGCTGGTTTGATTGAGAAAGATATCCATTTTTCTGATCTAAGTTTTCCCAGTCTTCTAGTTTCATGCTGTTTTTGGCCACTTTATATGCCTTCTCTTTCCATTTGATAGCCTCCCCCTTATTTCCTTAGACTGCCATGGCAGATTCCCCCTTTTCTTACAGTCTTCTTTTTCATTGGAATATAATTTTGCTGAGCACTTTGAAAAATTGCTTTGAAAGTCCTCCACTGCTCATCAATTGTCCCAACATAAAATCCTTGTTTCCAGTCTACTTTAGCCAAGTCCTCCCTCATCCTATTGTAGTCTCCCTTGTTTAAGCACAGGATCCTGGCATTGGATTTTATCTTCACACTCTCCATCTGTATTCTAAATCCAACCATACTGTGATCGCTTCCTCTAAGAAGATCCCTAACTATGAGGTCATTAGTTATTCTTATCTCATTACACAGGAGCAGATCTATGACAGCTTGGTCCCTTGTTGGTTCCATTACGTACTGTTCAAGAAGACTATCGTGGATGTAATCAACGAACTCCTCCTCAAGGCTACCCTGACCGAGTTGGTTCGACCAATCTACATGTAGATTAAAATCCCTTGTGATAATTGCTGTACTATTTTTACAGGCATTAGTTATTTCCTTGTTTGTTGCCCACCCCAATATGATGTTGTTATTTCGTGGCCTATAGACTGCGCCTATCAGTGACTTTTTCTTCTTAGAATTTCTAATTTCCACCCAAACGGATTCAACCTCATTCTCCATAGAACCTACATCATCGCTCAGCACTGCCCAGGTGCTGTCCTTGAATATCAGAGCTACACCACCTCCCTTACCTTCCTGTCTGTCCTTCCAAATAATCTGATACCCCTGGATATTTAACTCCCAATCGTGACCATTCTGTAACCATGTCTCTGTAATGGATTTGCGATGATTTGTGCCATTAACTCATTGACCTTGTTACGAATGCTATGAGCATTCAGGTAAAGTGCCCTTACGCTAGTCTTCGTACACTCATGATTTCCAACATATCTAATAATACCTCCTGAGTTATCCTTCCTTTTTACTTTTTTTGTAGTCTGCCTTGAACTCCTTCACACCTGCTAACCTGCTGCTTATCTCTTTATTTACCATCATACTTCCTGTCATTTTCCCTTTCCTTTCCTCCCAACTCACTAGTTTAAAGTGGATAGATAGTAAAAAGGAGTAGCCCAAATCACTCCTTTGGGAATGTGCATAATTGTTACTCAATGTTTATGATTAGGGGAAAAGTGCTTGAGGTGAATTGTTGTGTTAAGGGTTTAGGGCCCTGGAGTAACATTGTCATAATGTCATGGAGTCGCTTCCTACATGGCAAAATAATTTTGAAGTGTCATACAGTCTCTTCTTGCTCCCTGTTCTTGTATTTAATACTAACCTCTTCAGCATCCATGGATTTAATCGCTCCACCATTGACTGCTGTGCCTCCTGCCACCAACAGCTTAAGCCCTGGAACCCCTGCCCTAATGTCCCTATCTCTTTATTCTCTTTTCTCTTTTAAAATGCTTGTTATAACTTACTCTTGCAGCAAGCTTTTTCTGGTGTCAAATTTCAGTTGATTACATTACTTGGAACATTGTGGAATATTTTATTGTTTCCAGGTGCTATGTAAATCCAAGCTGTTGTTGTGATATAAGGTCATAGACCCAAAATGTTAACTTTCTCTCTCTCTACCACATTCCCAACATTTTGCTGATGTTCTTCTTGTTGAGTCAGTTGCGGTTTGCAAAGACACTTTGAGACATTGAGGAGTATTCCGGAAACATTAGCAAAGTTAAATGAAAATGTGACTGATAGTTAAATTGCATCTTGCACATATACCAATTTTCGAGAGTCTTCTGAAATCCCTCCAGGAAATGGTGGACTTGCTGGAGATTGAGCAATCAAGCGACTTTCCACATCTGTAGTGAATGTTTTTGAAGAAGAATTCTTGCAGTGTAAAAAAATGAAGCATCTCCTTCCTAAGAACCTGAGGAAGATTGGAAGAAACGCTTAACTCCACCAGTTTACGGATAGTTGTTTGCTAGAAGATTCTGTTTTGGTGTGGATTACCAGTAAGTCATCCAAAAACAAGAATTGCTGGAAAAGTTTAGCACATCTGGCTGCATCTGTGGAGAGAAATCAGAGTTAATATTTCAGGTCAAGTGACCCTTCCTCAGACTAGAGAATCTGGAATTTCTGTTTTTGTTTTTGATATTCAGTATCCACTGTTCTTTCGGTTTTTAGTAAGTCAGGCTGGTTTGATTGAGAAAGATATCCATTTTTCTGATCTAAGTCCAAGGTAAGAGGTCTTATTAGACCAAGATCAGTGTCCCTGCGCCTCATTAGTTGACATTTTCCTCTCACTTGTCAGAGCTGAAATTTCCCTTCAATGTGCTCAAATATGCACCAAACTCCCACTTGGTCTTTAACCCATCAGAATCCACACTCTTATTAATCTCACTTTTCTTTGCTAAGCAAATTCTATCAAATGTAAACATTTTACAAATGCACACAGCAGACCTCTGGTGACATTTATAATAAAACAAAGAACATTATTAAATTTTTAGTCTCTGACCTTTCCCGCTAAACTTGGGAATAACATTCTACTGTAATGAATTGAGCACGTGACCCAGACGAGACTGGCTGCTTAACATTTACGTCCTCTCATTGCTTTGTTGAAGGGATAATGCTGTTTTTCCTTTTTCAATAGGATATCAAGCTGAGTTCTCTGACCCCAAATATCCTTGGAGAAATATATATTCAGAGCTGTTAATCATGTAACTTAAGTCAGAATTAGCAGTTTTTGCTTCTTAAAGAGATTTGAGTTTCTAAATATGGCAAGAATCTTCAGAGTAATACCAAGGCATCACAAATTGCTCCAGAAACAGCCCCTCATGCATTAATCAGATTTCATCTGGTGACATTCTATTGAAAGTAATGCAAATCAGTTATGGTTCTTTTACGCAGTCACTAATGAAACCTATATTAGAGTGGTCTGAACAAATCAAAGAATACCAGGTCCAATTTCGATACCCTCTTCCTGCCCAGTGGAAAGCCATTATAGACTGTAAGTGGGAAAGGGGGGTTGGCATTGGAGGAGGAGGAGATGTACTAGAGGGGGGCATGTCAGGACAGGAACTCAAACTGAATTGTTGATGCATTTTCAACCTCCGCCATTTTGACTTTCCTGAGGTTAGAATGTCTGTCAGAGAGAGCAGAGTCAAATATTTGGCAACTCCTCTCCCCAAGACCACAATGAGAATCATGAACACAGCCCAGTGCAGCACGCAAACCAGTCCCCCATCCATTGATTCCATCTATACTTCCTGCTGCATCAGGACAGCAACCAACATAATCAAAGACCCCTCCCAGCCTGGTTATACTCTCTTCCACCCTCTTCCATCAGGCAGAAGATGTACAAGTTTGATTATATAAAAATAGATTCAAGAACAGCTTCTTCCCTGCAATTATCAGGCTTTTGGATGGACCTCTCACATGTTAATTCTGATCTCTGTCTTTACACCTTCCCTGTGGCTGTAACACTGTATTCTGCCCTCTGTTGTGCTGCACTGGTGCACTTTGTATGGTAGATCTGCCTGTATAGCACGCAAAACAACACTCTTCACTGTATCTCGGTATGTGTGACAACAATAGATCAATCAATTATTGGACCTGACCAAGAGTATTTCTAAATGACATGTTGATGACATCATTGGGACCTGACTCACAACTTTCAATTGACCAGATATGAGCCAGGAGTTTGCTAGGATACCATTCATCTGCCTCATGTCTCTACATTCAACATAGAGCTTCTGAATTGAAAGATGGTGTATTGATTTTATTTTGGAACTGATACAAATAGCACACATGGTGCTCTGGGTCATAAAGCCAAAGCAGGCAGCAGTGAATTGGTAGCCCATTTTACATCGCATCTAATTTCCGAAAATTCAATTTTTGGCAGCCTCGCCTCCCTCACACTTTCACTTAAGACCAGAAAATAATTTTTCAACCCTTTCAGTATTCCCTACCTTTCTTGATATTTAATATAAAACCAAATCACACATTTCATTGTCACCAGTGATAAGTAATGGAGAGAAAAAACACAATAAGTGGAGAGCAATGTAACTAAGGATTACATGAAACTTTACAAACATACAGCCTAGAAACAGAGCATTCGGCCCAACATATCTAGGCTAATGTTTATACTCTAATTACATCTGTCTCATCTTAGTCTTTCAGCATGTCATCCTTTTCTTTTCCCCCATTTACTTGTCTAATTTAATTTTTTAAATGCCCAAGTTATCTTGCTCAACTACTTCCAGGGATAGCAAATACCACATTCTAACTCAATCTTTCACTAAAGAAACTGTGCTGTTTCACTATTGTATTTATTCATAGCAATCTCAGCCTTTGATCCTTAGCTTTGGATTTTTCCAAGATTTGAAACGTTTTAACAGTTTCAACCTGTCCAATCTCTTATTTTTGCTCTTTTTGTGAGCGTGCATTTCCTTGCTACAGTTCCATGGGTGCATGTAGCCCTAGGTCCATAAGCGGTCATTATTCATGAATGAAATTAAGCAAGTCATTGAAGGGAACAATAAGGCCCTCACCCAACCTCAAAGTGCACTCATTTTCTAGCCTTGCAACCAGACAGTGGTTTCCCAATCAGGGCTGAAGTACTCACGTTACAAGTTATCAAAAGTATATCCCTACCTCTGAGCCAGGCGGCTTGAGTTCAAGTCCCGTCTACTCCAGAAGTGTGTAATAACATTGATGAATAGGTTGATTAGGAAATATCCATACCACAGACTGATGCTTTATCTTGGACAATGTATATGCTTCAATATATGCTTCAATGTATGTGCTTCAATGAAAGCACTCACTGGTGGTGTAGTGGTTAGGCTTCAGCGCTTTCACCGCCGCAGCCGCAGGTTTGATTCCTGGTCAGGGAAGGGTCGCTTTGTTACATTAGTGGGTGGCACGGTGGCACAGTGGTTAGCCCTGCTGCCTCACGGCGCCAGAGACCCGGGTTCAATTCCCACCTCAGGCAACTGACTGTGTGGAGTTTGCATATTCTCCCCATGTCTGCGTGGGTTTCCTCCGGGTGTGCTGGTTTCCTCCCACAGTACAAAAAGTGCAGGTCAGGTGAATTGGCCATGCTAAATTGTCCGTAATGTTAAGTGAAGGGGTAAATGTAGGGGAATGGGTCTGGGTGGGTTGCTCTTCGGAGGGTCGGTGTGGACTTGTTGGGCCGAAGGGCCTGTTTCCACACTGTAAGTAATCTAATCTAATAACAGCAGCCACACTACATATGTTTGGACAAGCTGGGCTAAGAAAGGCAGGATATCAGTGCAAGCTGTTCTTTAGCTTTTCAGTTAATTTTGCTTAATCTGATACCAATATTTCTGAAAGTGAAGATTTTTCAACCACTGTCCAAGCAGGGATACATCTCTTGTCCTTCTAATTTTCAGGCATAGCTGCAGTGCTGAAAGGGTTAAACTGAAAGATGGAAAGGTTCAGTGGGAAGCATCCAGGTGCATGTAATCCAGCGCAAAAACAATTGACATTCAATCTTCCTTTTTTATATACTTCATTAAAACAGCTCACAAAATTACCCGCTATTAGCATTTCGCTTTATACAAAAAGCAAGCGAGAGAGAGAGAGAGAAAGGCAGGGTACAATTTAGCAAGGGCTGCACTTGGAGACGAACTATAATCACTGAGCGAGTCAATTCTGGTGAAGAGGCTGCTGAAGTGGTAACGAGTCTGCGGCATACAGAGAGGCGATTTTAACAAGTAATTATGGGCATTCATCGGCTGAATAATAGCACGCGGTGTGAGTGGCTGAGGCCAGCTCCAGAATCAAAGGCATTGCATGTGTGCGCGTGTTTTGAGGATTGGTGGAGTGGGGGTTGGGGGGGAATGGATGTGGGGAGTGAGCTGAATGTAGCCATCTGAAACTAAACAGTGGGACAGAGAAGCAGTCCTTTTGGGATCAACCCAAGTGTGAAGAATGGTGTGTGTAGAGTGGGGCTGGGGATTGTGGAGAGGGGTGGTGGGGGAGCTGACATTGTGAGGTTGGGTGCAGGGATCTCACTGAAGAGGCATGAAGCAGGGCTGGCCCATATGTCAGGCTGCGCAGCACAAAAGACAGTTTGCTACACGCCTTACCCTGAACAAACAGGATTATCGAAGACAATTAATCTGGCTCACTTTATCAAAATCGAGTGCCGATTCTCTCCCATCCCCCTCCTACATCTCCCCTTCACATCCCTTGTTCTCTCTCTCTCTTTCTCTCTCTCAGTGCGCCAGCTGATGCCAATCTGTGAATCAATAGAACTCAAGCGCTCCCTCCCCTTGAAAACAGATCCAAAGCCAAATCATTTGTGCACGGACTAATTGCGGCCTGTGCCTGATGGTGACAGTACTAATCAAATAAAATGAGCTCACCTATCTTTAAAATGCTAACGTTAGGGCTGTCTTGGCTGCAGCTTCCCATCAGCTGTCAAGTAGAATCAAACCATTCAATTTTGAATTATTCTTTTTAGCCCACACGTGTGTATAACTACTGTTAGTTGTCTAACAGCAATTAAGACAACTAACCTGGCCTTGGTGCCTGCCACACATGAACAAAAACCTGTAACGTTGGGTCACAATTTAGATTATTCTTTTCAGTCTGATCTCTCTCTTTTTCCATTTGTGTCATTGCTGTCAACAGGGATAGCATTATGCAAATCTGCCTAAGATGCGCCTAACTCCAGGCACACTTGTTTGAGCTATGTTTGCATTCAAGCTTCTGCACAAGGTCAGTCGTGTAAATTGGGACATAGAAACTGCATAAGTCATCACAATCAATTGTATTTAATGTAGTGTGTTTAATGACCGCTGATTCTAAAATGAAAGCAATTCCAGCAAAAGTAAATGCCACATGACTATGGTAAGCCAGCCAATACACAATGCACCACCATGTTTCTTCAATGCATTTCTCTTTTTGGCTCCCTTCCTAAAACAAATTCCATGAACAGCCATGTGCAGCTGTAAGTTACCCAAATTACCAATATTTCTGATCAACAAAGACATTTATCCTTTATTCACAAAGCTTTTTGTTAAGTCTAGTCAGTCCCACTTGCACCCGTCTCTGCACATGTATTGCACACACCATGTTAAATCATGTCAGTCTTTTAAGAACGACCTGCTTCTCTATGCAGTAGCTGTACACTTTACATGACCAACTGGATGGTTCTGTCTTTCCGTTTCACTGTCTCATGGGACACTTCCTTCTATGAATGTCTTAAAGACTCTGTTTTGTTGCATGGAAACAAAATTTCAGACAACCCGGCCCCATTCACAGCTCTCTTTCCCTTCTTAACACACACAATGTAGGGATACAAATAAGACTTACAGCTGTACGTGAGTCTGTCTATTGTAGAAGCCAAATTTCCAAAGAATGACATAGAAAGTTGGAGCGGAAGTAGGCCATTCAGCCCTTTGTGCTTGCTCCTCCATTCAATATGTTAATGGATGATCCTCTAGCTCAATGCCATGTTCTTGCTTTCTCCCAAAACCTTTTGATGCCTTTAAAATCTAAAAAAAAAAATATATTTTTTAACACACTCAGTGACTTGGCCTCCACAACCTGCAGCGGGAGAGAATTCCACGACTTCACTGCCCTTCCACAACTCTATCCTAAATGGTCTACCTTGTATCCTGAGATTGTATCCCTTGATTCTATTGTCTCCATCCTAGGAAAACACCCTTTCTGCAGCTAGTCTAGCCAGTATTGTTAGAATTTTAAACATTTCAATCAGATTCCCTCTCATCCTTCTAAACTCTAAGTGCAGACCCAGTCAAATCTATCTCTCCTCATACAACAGACCTGACATGCCCTGTATCAGCCTAGTGACCTTTCGCTGAGGCCCCTCTATGGGAAGTGCATCTTTTGTTTAGGCAGGAAGACCAAAACTGCATGCAACATTTCAGGTGTTGTCTCACCAAGGCTCTGTATAACTGCAGTAAGACATTCCTAGTGCTGAACTCAGATCCTCTTGCAATGAAGGCATATATACCATTTGTTTTTCTAATTTCTTGCTGCACCTGTCTGTCTGTTTTCATTGACAGGTAAACAAGGACACCCAGATTCCCTTATACATCCATCATTTCCAATATATCAACACTTCAGTAATACTCTTCCTTCCTGTTTTTCACAGCAAAGTGTAAAACTTCACATTTAGCCATGTTAGTTTACATCTTCCATGTGTTTGACCAACTTACTCAGTTTGTCTAAATCACCATGAAGCCTCCTGCATCTTTCTCACAACTCACCCAGTTTTGTGTTATTGGCAAATGTAGAAATGTTGCATTTGGTTCCCTCACCTGAGTCATTTATATATATTGTGAAATAGTAGGGCACAAACACCGATCCTACAATACATCTTTAGTCATTGCCTGCTACTCAGAAAAAGACTCATTGATTCCTACTCTCCTTTTCCTGTCCGTCAATTAATTTTGATCCATGACAATATATTACTCCCCATCCCATGTGCTTTAATTTTGCCCACTAACCTCTTATGTAAGATCTTATTGAAAAGTTTCTGAAAATCCAAAGATAAATGGGAGAGGGGTGGAGCTGGGGAGAAGTTAACTAAGAGTGCAATAGATGGATGGAGGTGGGGGTAAAGCAGATAGGTTGGAGAGGAGCATGGAGAGGATAGGTGGGAAGGACGATTGGCTGGTAGGACAGGTCATGAGGATGGTTGGAACTGGGATAAGATGGGGGGAGGGGAAATGAGGAAACTGGTGAAGTCCACATTGATGCCCTTGGGTTGAAGTGTTCTGAGCCGGAAGATGAGGCATTCTTCCTCCAGCCGTCAGGTGGTGAGGGAGTGGCGATGAAGGAGGCCCAGGACCTGCATGTCATTGGCAGAGTGGGAGGGGAAGTTGAAATGTTAGGCTACAGGGCTGTGGGGTTGATTGGTATGGGTGTCCTGGAAATGTTCCCTAAAGCGCTCTGCGAGAAGGCATCGAGCCTCCTCAGTGTAAAGGAGACCGCATCGGGAGCCACAGATACAATAAATGGCATTTGTGGAAGTGCAGGTGAAACTTTGATGGATATGGAAGGATCCTTTGGGGCCTTGGATGGAGGTGAAGGGGGAGATGTGGGCACAGGTTTTGCAATTCCAGCAGTGGCAGGGGAGGGTGCCAGGAGGTGAGGGGGGGTGTTGTTGGAGGTTGTGGACCTGACCAGGTAGTCACGGAGGGAATGGTCTTTGTGGAAAGCGGATAGGGATGTGGAGGCAAATATATCCCTGGTGGTGGGGTCCATTTGGAGGTGGCAGAAATGTCGGCAGATGATGCGGTTTATGTGGAGAGTGGAAAGTGAGGACTGGGGTTTCTGTCCTTGTTGCAGTTGGAGGGGCTGGGTTTGAGGGCAGAGGTACAGGACGTGGATGAGATGCACTGGAGGGCATCTTCAATCAGGTGAGAGGGGAAATTACAGTCTTGAAAGAAGGAGGCCATCTGGTGTACTCTGTAGTGAAACTGGTCCTCCTGGGAGCAGATATGGCAGAGGCGGAGGAACTGGTCCTCCTGGGAGCAGATATGGCAGAGGCGGAGGAATTAGGAATACGGGATGGCATTTTTGAAAGAGGTAGGATGGGAAGAGGTGTAATTCAGGTAGCTGTGGGAGTCAGTGGGTTTGTAAAAAATGTCAGTGCTGAGTTGGTCGTCGTTGATGGAGATGGAGAGGTCCAGGAAGGGGAGGGAGATGTCAGAGATGGTCCCTGTGAGTTTAAAGTGGTGGTGGGGGGGGGGGGAGGAATGTGTTGGAGAAGTTGATGAACTGCTCAACCTCCTCGTGGAAGCACGAGGTGGCACCGATGCAGTCATCAATGTAGCAGGGGATGTGGTGGGGATTAGTGCTGGTGTAACTACCGAAAATGGACTGTTCTACGTAGCCAACAAAGAGACAGGCATAGTTGGGGCCCATGTGGCTGCCCATGGCTATCCCTTTCATTTGGAGGAAGTGGGAGAATTCTTTCAGTCCTTGAGACTGCTTCACCATAGAATGATGGCTTATCTGACATTCCTCATGGCTGTTTCTTGCCCTTTCCTCAAACCATTGATTACTCAACTGATCAAAAATCTACCCATCTCAGCTTTAAAAATACACCCCCACAACTATCGCTGACACGGAGTTTCAAAGACTTACAAACCTCTGAGAGAAGAAATTCCTCCTCATTTCAGTTTGAAATTGGAACCCCTTTATTCTGATGCTATATCCTCCTCTTTTCACAGATTCTCCAATGAGGGGAACCATCCTTCAGCATTTATCCTGTCAACTCACTTCAGCATTCAATATGTTTCAATGAGAACACCACTCATTCTTCTAAACTCCAGTGAGTAGAGTCGCAGTCGATTCGACCTTTCCTCAGAAGACAATCCCTCCATTCTGGGGAACATCCTAGTGAACCTTCCCTGAACTGCCTCCAACAAAATTATACATTTTCTTAAATAAGGGAACCAAACTGCCCACATGACTCCAGCTGTGATCTCACCAGCACGTTGGACAATTGCAGTAAGACCTCCCTACTCTTATACTCCAATCTGCGTGAAACAAGGGCCAGTATTTCATTAGCCTTCCTGATTCCTTGCTGCACCTGTTTTCTGGATTTCTGGATTTTGTTCGCAAGTACCTCAAAACCCTTAGTGTTGCAGCTTTCTGCAGCTTTCCTCCGTTGAAATAATACTCTGTTCCTTTGTTCTCCCTTTCAAAATTAACAACTTAACGTTTTTTTCCACTTTATGCTTCATTTGCCAACTTGTTGCCCACTTACTTAACCTATTGATTTCTCTCTGTCAATTGTATCGCTTTCACAACTTGCCTTTCCATTTATCTTTTTGTCATTTCTGATGCCATGTTTCTTGTGGTGTGTTTGCTGGCAGCTGACTTTAAGGTGAAAGCACTTATAACAAACAGGCCACACGATTACATTAAGCCAGCGAGTAAAGTGTGTAGCAATGCATTGCTCGAAAAACATTGTAATGGATTTGTGATTGTACTTGGGTAACATAAAAAGCATGGTCATGGAAGTATTTGCTTCCACAATTGTCTCTCTCTCTATCCTGTAAAGCAAGCTTTCTCTTCCTTAGCACCACAAAGAACAGTGGAATTATCATTCTTTAATTTCGTAAACTAACCGATCATTTCTGCAGGAGCAATGCAGGGCTTAGAGGGTCATGAAGGAGCCAGAAAGTGTCATGATGATGATGTTGTCATGGTAACAGTAAAAATAGAAAGATTAGCAGGCCATTTGGTATAAACTTTGAGGAGAAAGGGAACTTACAGCTGGGAGCTGTTTTATGGATGAAATCAATGTGCCTGAATATTTAACGGCTTGAAACAGGAAGGTGAGAGAATGTGCAACAAATGTTGTTGTGCTTGGGTACAAACAACTCACTAAGCAGCTGACTGATTCAGAAAGAGTTTAAATAGTAGAGATTGTAAGACTTCACATAGCACTCCATTTTTGATCATTTTCACAATCCTGTGCTGAGCTCAGATCACTTTAGCTCAGGAAAGAAAGGTTGTGAATCAGGTGGCCGGGAGGTTTTTGAGTGGTTGGGGGAACGATCTTTGGGCTGGCTCAAAAGGTAATCAGGTTGTTGGGTGGCCAGCGGGTGGTCAGAGGCAGCTATATGGTTGTCATGGAGGTCATCAGGAGTAGTTGAGCGGTCAGAATTGTGTCTGGTGAACAGGCTTGGTCAGGTTTGTTGGTCAGTGCGTAGTTTGGTGGTCAGGATATAATGGTGAGGAAGGGAATCAAGTTGGGGTGGGTAGTCAGGTCTGGATGGGGGTTATCTGTTTGTGAGTAGTCAGGTTTGGGCAGGGATTTAGTGGTGTCTGGTTGGGTTTTACTGGGTTACTAATCAGACATTTCAGGTTGGTAAAGGTTAGAGACTGTCTGGTTGGTATGAGAGGTAGGTCGGGTAGTTATTGCTTATACAGATGCTTGGGGTGGCAAATCAGGTGGTGGTCAGGTTATGTCAATAGTGAGGGTTGTCAAGTTCAGTAGAGAGAGTAATCAGGGGATTGAGGAGTTTGCTGCATGTGGTCAATCTGGGGTAGCAAGGTGGGTGGGTCATAACTGGAGGCCAAGGGTTTAGTCAGATGGTTGGGAGAGTAGTTGGGTTGAGTTGAGGAGTGATTGGCTCAGGTCAGAGGTTAGTCCAATCAGATTGGGGGATAGACCAGTTGTTGGGGAGAGTCAGGTCTGATTGTCGGAATTGTCTGGGCGGTCAGGAGTAGTTGATTCGGTAGAGCAGGCGACTTAATGGGGTTCAGAGGTTTAGTCAGATGTCAGATCATATCAGCTCTGTGGGGAGTTTGATTACCTTTTATCTGTTATCCCATAAATACTTCATGCTAATTCTAGATGTTAGAGGATAAATTGTGTGCATATGTTGACAATATGTTAATTTTTGAACTTACCTACTATCATTAAGATGTGTTACTTTAAATACTAGTATATAATGGGTGGAATTCTGACAAATGTAGGTTATGAGGAGAAATGTAATAGAATCACATGGGAGATCCAGAAAGGCCTTTCTCAACAGTGGAACCAACTTGTTGCATTCTTATCTGAACTCCTGACATCAAGTTGAGATTCTCACAAGGCAGTGTCAAGTTGTTCAGTAGTGGGGATTATTGTTTGTTAATGGTCTAATTAACTGCAAAGCTCACTTCATTAGATGCAGCTTTCTATTCTATACATTGTGAGAAAATGAGACATTGACAATTCTAGACACAGGGAAAAAAAGTAGGTGCCTGGCAGTTTAGGCTCACCATTCAATTTGAAGGACTCCATCTTGGACACCAGATGCCAACATCTATAGGCACGCTCCATGGACACCGGCTACATGAGCCCCAAGTACATTGACATTGAATCTGACACATACTAGACTCTAGGAACATTTTTGGCACATCTTAATCCACTTACAGTATGCTTCTGCATTTTAATACTTCACCTCAGAGTGCAGCAACTATCATTGTAATGTTGTAGAAGGACACCATATGCTGAGGGACATATGTCCAGCTTATTGACTGGAGCAGACTGCACCTTAGTGCTGTCACCCTCTGAACATACCTGGATTCTTACAAAATCAATGCCTTGCAATGACCTCCCTTTATGCATCCTGCCCCTCAACCAGCGATACCAGGTTCACATTACTGCTATATTGCCTGGTCATTTAACACAGGCACAAAGTCGGGAAGCTTGGTTGTCAGCAGTCTGCAGACAAGCCAAGGGAGACAGCCTTCAGTCGGGAGGTCCTGGTACAGTAAGTCAAGGACAGCCTCTGGTATCAGTCCAGGAGCTTGGACACAGTCAGTCATATACTCGGGGTGGTCAGAGTTAGGATCCTCTTCTCATAAGGGGTGAACAGCTGTATGTTGGGAAGATCGCAAACTATCCTGAACATTTTTATGCCCTATTGTGTGTATCCTGAATTATTTATGCCCTACAGTGTGTTTTTTTTGCCACAATAAGGAAGAGGCAAGTACTGTGGGGGATGAAAGTGGTGGCACAGCGATCTGTTGGTAGGGAGGGGTCCTGATAACACAGGGCATGCAGAGTTAATGGTGTCAGGGGGTCGGGGTGGGTGACAGCAAGTGAGGGAAGCTGTTGCATGTAACAGTGAGGTTGGTAGAGTTTGAGCTTGGCTGGGAGTTGGGTGCAATCGTAGTGATAGAGAGTGTCTGACGTAACAGGAATATCATGGTGGCACTTACACTGGCGGAGTGGTTAAGGTCACTTACCTTTTTCCTGCATTGTTGGGTAATCCTCCAGGTGGCTCAGACTGCACTGAGCCTGATGGTAACCTTAGATCAAGTTGGCATCATCTGGTGTCATGGCCTTCACTACTAGTCCTGAGGGAGGACAACATCCTGCCCGTGAATCGTTCCACCCACCAGGACCTTGTGTATCCTGAATTATTTATGCCCTACAGTGTGTTTTGTTTGCCACAATAAGGAAGAGGCAAGTACTGTGGGAGATGAAAGTGGTGGCACAGCGATCTGTTGGTAGGGAGGGGTCCTGATAACACAGGGCATGCAGAGTTAATGGTGTCAGGAGGTCGGGGTGGGTGACAGCAAGTGAGGGAAGCTGTTGCATGTAACAGTGAGGTTGGTAGAGTTTGAGCTTGGCTGGGAGTTGGGTGCAATCGTAGTAATAGAGAGTGTGTGACGTAACAGGAATATCATGGTGGCACTTACGCTGATGGAGTGGTTAAGGTCACTGACCTTTTTCCTGCATTACTGGGTAATCCTCCAGGTGGCTCAGACTGCACTGAGCCTGATGGTAACCTTAGATCAAGTTGGTATCATCTGGTGTCATGGCCTTCACTACGAGTCCTGAGGGAGGACAACATCCTGCCCGTGAATCGTTCCACCCACCATGACCTCCAGGTCCCTGCTCGCAAAACATGCCACCAAGATGCCCTTCTCTGTCACATCTGAGGTCAATGCCAGGAACTATGTAAGGCACCTCCAGACTAACATGGCTTGCCTGGTTGGACAAAGGCCTTTTAAAGATGGTGTCAGTACCTATCCATTCCAAGATATCTCAGCAGTGGTAAGTTGTTCCTGAAGCAGTGAGTGATATAGTCAGCTGAGGAGTAGGATGGCACAGTGGCTCAGTGGTAATCACTAGTGCATCACAGCACCAGGGACCCGTGTTCGATTCCTGCCTCGGGCGACTGTCTGTTTGGAGTTTGCACATTCTCCCCATGTTTGTGTGGGTTTCCTCCTGGTGCTCTGGTTTCCTCCCACTGTCCAAAGATGTGGGTGAATTGGCCATGCTAAATTACCCATAGCATTAGGTGCATTAGTCAGAGGGAACTAGGTCTGGGTGGGTTACTGTTCGGAGGGCGATGAGGACTTGTTGGGTGGAAGGGCCTGTTTCCACACTGTAGGGAATCTAAAGGTAGTTAATAAGGCGACCTACACAAGATGCCACAAGGCCTCACAGAGAGAAACCCTCTATGTAACTCAACAAAATTGGCACTTAACCAAAAAGAAACAAACTTCAGCCCAGCATCATCAGCCGGACATATATATATCTTGAACGTTTTGGAAAAACACGCTTCAAAACAAATGACATTGGTTACAACAGCAAAAATGTTACATTTGCAAACTACACAAACTAATTGAGTAGTTTTGAGTCTGTAACACTGAAAGGTCATATGATCCAGTCTGTGAGTGTAAAATATATTGGTTTTGAACATAGACATTCAGCAAGAACTTGCCGCTGGGGAGAAGCCTTTATCCTCTCTCTCCTTGTCTGAAGACCCTCTCATCAAAAATTGAGAACTTCAAGTGGACTGGAGAGCCTCATCACTGCAAGTGGAAAGTTCTTCAAAGACAATCTGAATCAACATCACTGTCTCCAGTAAAAGAGAATTAATTCAGCCATAACTGGTGTTGAACGGACCTCAGTACCAACAGCTGGTATGGGAAGTGAATTTGGTTGCAGATCAGCATGCAGGATAATCTGTGAATAAGTTTATTTTTAACAAACTAGTTATTTATTTGCTACTAAAGAAATCTGGTGGTTTGTTTTTGGTAATGAGCTATTTGAAGTGTAATATCTTTATATAATTGAAAATGTCACCTTCCTCTTCAATCCAAATTTTGTTATGGCCGGTGGGGAAACGGGACAAGGAAAGACATCAATTCACCCTTCCTCATTTGTTCCTTGTTGGAATCTTGTAGCTTTATCCTCTTCATTATACTGGGGATATCAAACTTCATCTAAATTTATTAAAAATTCAAAAACGTTATTAGTCCCTAACCAGACCATGACATAAATTTAATGGCCTTATCATTAACATGTTACATAGTGCTTTTGCAACTTGGAAATACAGCAAGAACATAAAAAAAAGGCCAGTTAATCCTTCAAATCTAGACTGGCATTCAATGAGATGATAGGTATAGTGAGTGGAATGAAACCAATCCTTGGATGCTGCCTGAACTGCTGTGCTTTTCCAACACCTTTCTAATCTCGATTCTGATTGGAATGCAGTCAGCCAGGTTGACCTTATAGAATATGAGTTCCCTGATTGGACCAGACTAACAGCCCCAGTATGGGAGTCCTGGTTAACAGATATAAACAGGAAGGTCAGGGGTTCTGTTTAGTCGAAGGGCTGGCTCTGTGCTAGCCGGGTCAGTGTCATGCACAATGCATGTGTAAATAAAGGGTGGCTTTGTGAAGTTATTTAAATGGCAGATCTGTAGTTTACTTCGACTGACCCACCTTGGTTTCATTTTCCTTTGTATTCTCGCCTTATCAATCTGTTTCACAGTTCCAAATTTTCACTACCTTTTGTGTGGTGATGTGCTTCAGATAGTACCTCTGAATGCCATAGCTGTAACTTTTAGGTCCTTGTTCTGAATTCTTTCACTGCTGAATATAAGATGCACCTTTTACTTTTCAACAGAAAATGTTCTAACTCCAACATGTGAAGGATGCTTAATAATGTGGAACATTGGAGAGTGTCAAATGTAGCCCCTGGAGAGAGAACTAAATCATTTACACAGCTGAATGTTGTAAGGTTTTATTTTGAAACAAATCCTTTGATAAGCAGAAAGCTTTTACTTTTAATTAATGAGAAACAAGCATGGTCTGTGTTCGATAATTCCACTATGTTCATTTAGCATGAAAAAGACTGTAGAATGCGAGAGATATTCTGTGCAAGTTTTTTTTTGTTTATTTATCCTTTCGTCCCCACACCAAATTCTTGTCTACTAACATTAAATGCTGAGGAAAAAGCTGTGGAACCAAGGTTAAACAGAAGGAAAATAATTGCAATGGCCATTTGAAGAGATGGGGAATTAGGGCTACACTGCTGAAGTTTATCGGGACAACTCTGGCTTTAAGTGGTGTTTTTTGTCTTGGTTTGTTTTATGAAGAGAGGTTGACATCAGAGGTGATGATCAGTCTGCTTCAAAGCCCATAAAATCAACAGATGTGAGGCTTTGGGGTTTTTTTCCAAAGATTGGAACACTAGAAACAGTGTGAATGGGTAGGGTAAAGCTGCTACAGAGGCAGGATGTTTAGTTCCAGTTTCTCAATAGCAGTTGCTAGGGTCTTGAAGCTGGGTTTGGAAGCTACAGTACATCTCTCCCTGTTAGTCTGTCTCTCAGATTCCTCTTGATGTTTTAAACTCCTGAATTGGAGAATTGCCTGTGAGACAACCTACTTCACTGAATTTGTCTTTGCCAAGGGAGTGTTTATGGGATGTTACAATTTTGGAAATGTTGCTGCTTAGTAGTTAAATAATCTATTATTTGGTTAAGTGTTCCAGTAGAATTAATTATTCCAATTTCTTTTTTCTTCTGTTATATTTTAACTATAATTTATGAATAAAGTGTATTTTGGTTCAATCTGGTAGTTTCACCAATTGAATTGCATCCAGAATTCAACATCTGAAAGAGGCAGGGGAGCGGCATTGCTAATCAGGGATAGTATCACAGCTGCAGAAAGGGAAGTTGTCAAGGAGGGTTTGTCTATAGAGTCATTATGGGTGGAAGTCAGAAACAGGAAAGGAGCAGTCACTTTATTGGCAGTTTTCCACAGGCTCTCCCAAAGCAACAGAGGTGCAGATTGGAAGGCAGATTTTGGAAAGGTGCAGAAGTAACAGGATTGTTGTCATGAGTGACTTTAACTTACCTAATATTGATTGGACCCTCCTTAGTTCAAATAGTTTGGATGGAGTAGTTTTTGTTAAGTGTATCCAGGAAGGATTTGAGACTCAATATGTAGATAGGCCAATTAAAGGGGAGGCCATACTTGAATTGGTGCTTGGCAACGATCAAGGCCTGGTGTCAAATCACTCGGTGGGAGAGCATTTTGGTGATAGTGATCAAAACTCCCTGACCTTTACTATAGTCATGGAGAGGGATAGGAGCAGATTGTATGGGAAAGTATTTAATTGGGGAGGGGGAATTACAATGCTATTAGACAGGATCTGGGGACAGACCTTCTCAGGGAAATGCATGACAGAAATGTGGAGGTTATTTAGGAAGCACTTGCTGATAGTGCTGGATAGGTTTGTCCCACTGAGGCAAGGAAGGGATGGTAGGTTGAAAGAACCTCGGGTGACAAGGGATGTGGAACATCTAGTCAAGAGGAAGAATGAAGATTACTTAAGGTTGAAGAGGCAAGGATCAGACAGGGCTTTAGAGGGTTACAAGGTAGCTGTGAAGGAACTGAAAAATGGACTTAGGACTGCTAGAAGGGGGCACAAAAAAGTTTTAGTGGGTAGGATTAAGGAAAACCCGAAGGCGATTTACACTTTGGTGAGAAGCAAGAGGATGGCCAGAGCGAGGGTAAGGCTGATGAGGTATAGTGGAGGGAAATTGTGTCTGGAGTTGGAGGCCCTTAATGAATACTTTGCTTCAGTATTCACTACTAAGAGGGACCTTGATGTGTGTGGGAATAGTGTGAAACAAGCTGGTATGCTCAAACAGATTGATGTTAAGAAGGAGGATGTGCTGAAAATTTTGAAAACATAAGGATAGATAAATCCCCTGGGCCAGAAGGGATATACCTAAGGTTACTATATGAAGTGAGAGAAGAGATTGCTCTGCCTTTGGTGATGATCTGTCCACTGAATGAGCGCCAGATGATTGGAGGGTGGCAGAAGTTATTCCCTTGTTCAAGAAAGGGAATAGAGATAATCCTGGGACTTACAAACACATCAATCTTACATCTATGGTGGGCAGATTATTGGACAACATTCTGGCAGACAGTATTTATGATTACTTGGAAAACCATAGTTTGATTGGAGATAGTCAGCATAGCTTTGTGAGGGGCAGGTCATGCCTCACAAACTTTATTGAATTCTTTGAGGATGTGACAAAAACACATTAATGAAGGTAGAGCAGTGGATGGGGTGTACATGGATTTTAGCAAGACACTTGATAAGGTTCCCCATAGTAGGCTCATCAGAAAGTAAGGAGGCATGGGATACAGGGAAATTTGGCTGTCTGGATGCAGAATTGGCTGGCTAGTAGAAGGCAGAGGGTGGTAGTAGATAGAAAGTATTCAGCCTGGAGCTTGGTGATCAGTGGTGTTCTGCAGGGATCTGTTCTGGAATCTCTACTGTTTGTCATAAATTACTTGGATGAGGAAGTACAAGGGTGGGTTAGTAAGTTTTCCAATGACACAAAGATTAGTGGAGTTGTGGATAGTGTGTAAGGTTGTTGCAGGTTGCAATGAGACATTGACAGGATGCAGAGCTGGGCTGGTAAGTGCAGATGGAGTTCAACCTGGAAAAGTGTGAAGTGATTGATTTTGCAAAGTTGAATTTGAATACAGATTACAGGGTTAAAGGCAGAATTCTTGGAAGTATGGAGGATCAGAGGGATCTTGGGGTCCATGCCCATACATTCCTCAAAGTTGCCTCTTAAATTGATTGGGCTGTTAAGAAGGCATATGGTGTGTTGGCTTTCATTAGCAGCTGAACTGAGTTTAAGAGCCATGGGGTTATGCTGCAGCTCTATAGAGCCCTGGTTAGACCACACTTGGAATAGTGTGTTCAGTTCTGGTCGCCTCATTATAGGAAGGATGTGGGAACTTTAGAGAGGGTGCAGAGGAGATTTAACAGGATGCTGAGCTGTAGGGCATGTCTTATGAAGAAAGGTTGATGGAGGTAAGGCTTTTTAATTGCAGCAAAGAAAAACAAGAGGCAACTTGATAGAGATGTACAAGATGATGAGGGGCATAGATAGAGTGAATAGTCAGAGACTTTTTTCCCAGGGCAGAAATGGCTATCACATGAAGACATTATTTTAAGGTGACTGGAGGAAGGTATAGAGAAGATGTCAGTATTGGTTCTTTATGCAGAGAGTGGTGAGTGCATGGAATGCAGTGTTAGTAGCGTCGGGGACATTTAAGCGAGTCTTGGATAGGCACATGGAAGATAGTACAATGAAGGGCGTGTAGGTTAGAATTAGAGTAGGATAGAAGGTTGGCACAACATCAAGAGACGAAGGGCCTGTCTTATGCTGTACAGTTCTACGTTCTATGTTGTCTATATTGCCTTTAAAGTAACAAAAGATAAGGGTCTAGGCTATTTTCTTAATATATTTTGAGGGGGTTTGGGCTGGTCCAAGCAGTATGTATACTTAGATTGTGGAAAAGTTAAAATAATTTAACTGTCAATTTAGCTATAATAGTTATAAAGGACCACCAACCTCTCAAGAGAAAGTAGGGACAAGCTGGAAATGTTGGTTTTGCCAGTGACCCTCGCCTACCATGAAGGCATGTGCTCATGTTTGGAAGGTTGTGGGAATCCTACCCCAAAAAGTCTGGTAGATGAAGATTAGAAGTGTATCAAACCTTTGTACATTTTTATTTGCAATGCCAAAAATGCACAGCCTAACCCAATAGCCAACGTTTCGGTCTAATCGTAGTGATACGAGCAGAAGTGAATCTCCATTAATACCCTCAAGCTATATACAATGAAACACAATTAACCACGGGTTAAACTTCTGTTGAAGCTCATTGTTTAGGTTGAGACTCCATTGCAGACTGGAGAGAAGGATAAACTGTCAAGGACTTAATTTTTTGATAGGTTCTGTCTGCTAAAAAGGAAAGGAATAGGAATGATAGAAGCAACAAAAAATATTTTCCTTCCACTGAATTATACAAGTAAGCTAGTGCCAGTCTTACACAATTTTTTGACTCTTGTTAATTTAAAAGGGTTTGGTTACAATTTTCTTTAATTTTTTAGAAGTTGCCCTGCACTATGCTCAAGCAAAGAGAACAGCTATTCCATCTACAACAGAAGGGGAAATAATTAGAGAAAACCCAAACGTAGAGGAATCTCATTCAAAATGTATTAGGACAAGATGTTTAATTGCCCAGATGTCGCTTTGCAGCAAAGATTTTCTGTAATGTCAAGAAGTGATCATGACAAATGCTGTTTTAAAAAAATGTTTCAAAAAGCATTTGGTCTGAACAAGAAACAGTTGATAAATACAGCTTTGAAATTTCCAAAACCTGAGAGTAACATGGTGCAACCATTTCACATGCTCTGATTGACCAGAGAATTGAAAGGCACAAAGTCTTCAATGAGCTTCTGGATCTAAAACCATGTATTTGAATTTGAAAAGCTTACCATGTGTGATCAATCTGCCAGTGACTTTTGTCCCCACATTGGAACTGTTTTGAAACTGTACTTTAGCGATTGACTGATTGAAGCAATTAACGACAACTTTCACTAGTTTCCAGTGCAAGTGTGAAATCACTGGGAATTGCACAATTAAAAGGACAATTCATATCAAAGGATAGCTTTTCCTTTGTGAAGATTTCTCTCTGTAACATAACTATTCTTTCAAGTGTCCAAGTCTAGTTGGATGCATTGCTCGAAGTTTCATCACATGGTATCCAATCCCAAATCATTTCATCCATTTAGCCTTTCTACGCCCCCTTCTCCCCCACAACATCACCAATATTCTTGCAACAAATGATGTTTTGTCTCCTGTATTACTTGTAGAAGTGAACAGGAGAACAATCTTTCATTTGCTGTGTAAGGATATAGATCTGAAAGAGTTAATGTTGAAGTTACATTAGCTCCACCTAATCTGGTCTAGCCATACAACCTTTAGGTTCAGGCAGTTGAATTCTGCCTGAGTGTCCTAACGAAGAAGGATTCTGTACAGCTCCAGAGAGTCCTTGGTAATTATGTTTGATTCGTAATGTAAACTATACTTATTGCTGTCATGCAATAAACCATCTTGTTAACTAAGACAAGTACCTCTTTTGTTTAGACTCACCAGTGGTCTATCGTCTCGCACTAATAATTAAATAAGCTCTAAACACAGTATAGACAAAGGAGGATTGGTTGCAGTGAACTATCTCAAACACTCTGGGTTAAATATCACATACAGGCAATGCCACAGAACCCTGGTAATTGAGGGAGAGATTGAAATAACTGTTAAAACCACCACAGTAACCTTTGAATATAGTGAAGTGAGGTGGAGTGTTTTCACATAGCATTATTAAAATACAGCTTAGAAACAATACAGTGCGATGAAGGCATGATGTTTCTGAGTCAGAAGGTTGTTGGCTCAAGTTTCACTCCACAGCTTGAACATCAAAACCAATAACTGATATTTTAAAGATGCAGAGATGGCTGTTACACAGTCAGGGGAGCTGGCCTGAATTTTCTTCCTGGTGCTGGGTGAACCTGCACTGAGAGGCCCAAGCCCATGGTGACAGGAGGAAGCATAAGATCATAACAAACAGGAGCAGAGAAGATGCTACACCCTTTAATGAGAACATGGCTGATCTGTTTATGGCCTCAACCTCACTTTTCTGCTTGTCCCTCATAACTCTTGATGCCCTTGTCAGCCAATATTTGTCAAACTCAACCTCAGAGATATTTAATAATTCAACATACAGTGCAGTCTGCAGAATAGAATTCCTCTGATCACCTGAGAAAAGAAGTGTTCCTACATTTCACACCTCTCACATTTAAGCTTTGGTCATTAGCTGTGGATTCCCCATGTGAAGACATATCCTCAAACGCACTCCCAGGACCTTTTATGGTACAATGATATCATCTTCTAGACTTCAAGGATTATGGTCCCAACTAGCTTATCTTTTCCTCGCAAGACTTTATTCCAGTAATCATTCCATTTTAGCTGCAGCTTTCTTTTGGGATTCATGAACAAAGACAACCATATTCCATTGTATTGAGACATTCTGCAATCTCTATCTATCTAAACAATATTCTGCCTTTCTATTCTTCCTGCCTAAGCATACACCCTCATACTTTTCCACTTAATGCTCCATATACAAACATTTTACCCACTCACTCAACATATTCCTATCCTTTTGCAGACTCATTGTTTCCATCTCTCAATTGGTTTCCTGCCTATGTACCCTACCCTATTTATTAATGGAGATTTAAATAATTGAAGTCTCTGTACTGATTCCTGTGACACTCCATAGAACACTTTGTTAACCTGAAAAAGACCAATTTATCCTGACTCTCTACTTCCTGTGAGTCAATCCTCTGTGTATGCTATTTATCATTTCTATGCTACAAGCTTATCTTATTGTAAACAAGAGACAATTCTGCTTTGGCCAGTCTGGAAAACTGCGACCATGACTCAAAATGAATTCCAATACTTACTTTTGAAAGGGCAATAATCCCTTTCATAGTATTTGGTTTTAAAAACAGTTTTTTTCCATTTTAGACCACAATCAAAAATGCAGAAAAACAAAGTAGATGCAACCTTTACACATTACAATCACCTTTATTTAAAGTTTCAGACGCTGGCCTCAAATCCAAACTTCTCATCATCATATACGATGTGAAACTTTATCGTGTTCATTCTTACCTGGAAGATCCTTTGTTATGAGGTCAGTAATAAAACCAGCACTAAAATATCCTGTTCTGCCATTAGATTTAGAAAGTATGATTTGAAGAATCCAAATACATTACCTGAAAGCACCTCACATGCTGTTTTTGCCAATTTGATTTGCTTCGATTCCCTATAGTATGGAAACAGCCATTCAGCCCAACAAGTCCACACCTACCCTCTGAAGAGTAACCCACCCAGACCCATTTCTCTCTGACAAATGCAGCTAACACTATGGGCAATTTAGCACGGCCAATTCACCTGACCTGCACATGTTTGGACAGTGGGAGGAAACCGGAGCACCCAGAGGAAGCCCACACAGACATGGGGAGAACGTGCAAAGTCTGCACAGACAGACGCCCTAGGCTGAAATCGAACCTGGGACCCTGGTGCTGGGAGGCAGCAATGCTAACCACTGAGGCACCATGCCATCCTGCTCCTTCTCAGCTGACTGTATCACTCACTGCTGGGCTCGGGCAACAGTCTGTGTGGAGTTTGCACATTCTCCCCCCGTCTGCGGGGGTTTCCCCTGGGTGTTCCAATTTCCTCCCAAAATCAAAAGATGTGCTGGTCAGGTAAATTGGCCATGCTAAATTGCCCTTAGTGTTAGGTGCATAAGTTAGGGGTAAATATAGGGTAGGTGGGTTATTCTTCAGAGAGTTGATATGGATTTGTTGGGCTGAAGGGCATGTTTCCATTTGATTCATCTAAGTTACAGGAAGATAAAAACAAAACTCCTCAATTATTGATTGCAGTAGCTGTTTTATAATTATCCATTTTGAAAATGTGAGGGTGTGTGCTTCGGCAGGAGGAATAGAAAGGCAGTGTATTATTTAGATAGATAGAGACTGCCGAATGGCTCAGTACAAAGGAATATGGTTTTCTTTGTACATGAATCACAAAAAAACTGCAGCTAAAATGGCTAATTGAGAAAACAAATGGAATCTTGGCCTTTATTTCAAGAGGCAATGGACTGTAGAAATAAAAAAAGTACTGCCACAATTGTACAGGACACCAGTGAGACCACACCTGGAGTACTGTGTACAGTGCTGGTGTTTACTTAAAGGGGATTTACTTGCATTGGAAACAGCCAGAGAAGGTTAACTGGAATGATTACTAGAATAAAGTCCCCAGAACATTAGCCTGGGCCTCTGGATTTCTAGTCAAGTGAAAATACCTCTATGTCACTGCCTCCTTGTTGATTACTTGATTTATAATCTGCTCTATAGTACAATTATTGTCAGGGACCCAAAGACTACTCCCAACATTGATGTCTTGCGTCTGCCTTAAGAAATTTTGAGTCTCCATCCAAACTAATTTACCCTTTGATCCACCAAGCCAAGATGATTTCTCATTACTTATCTCAGCCTTTATTAACAGAGCTTTTCTCAATTGTTTATCTTGTCTTCCTGTTACTCTGAAATCAAGTACCTTGAAATATTCAGGCTCTAGTGTTTTCACTTAGCAACAATGACTTTGTGATGGCTATGTAGTGTAAAGGGTGTGATTAATATATTTTAATAGCATTTATTTTGGAGTTTGGATTTTGAACAAGTGGCATGTGGGTTTTAGTCCATGTGTAAGAGGGTGTAACTTGACTATATATGTAGAACTATGATTATTTTTAAAAAGTAGTAATAGTCAGTAATGTTACCACAGTCCCAGAGGACCATTTGGCTGCTTTCTTACAAGTGACAGAAGACTGGCAGTGGTTTAACCTAAGTGTCACCACCACACCTCAGGAGAGGGGCAAGTTTAAGAAGGCAGGATCTTCATTGTACAGGAATTGAATCAATGCTGTTGATATCACTATGCATTGCAAACCAGATAAAGTCCCTGGATGATGGTAAGAATTTGTTTGTTTTGGGAGAGTTTTACAAGTGAACAGATTAAACATTGAGGAGCATTAACTTTCTTTCTGCTTGGAAAGATCAGGTTTTTTTTAACTCAAGGGAAGAACCATATCTTGTAAAGCTTTTGTTTTTTACTTTGTGGAGGTTCTGATTGAAGTTAGATGTATGCAATAGCTTCTCCTAGACAAAGGGGTTAGTTCAGAAAAAAAGGTTGCCACATTGTAAGGATTTAAATTGATAGATTTAGACCAGAATCATTTGGATAGAACCCCAAAGGTGGTTTATGAATCTGAGAAAGTCTAAGCTCAGTTATATGAGTAATCAAAGAAGAGGGTATCAAACTCTTAAGAGCTGAAATTGAAAAAAAACCCAGCTATATGTGATAGTGACAGGGATTCTCTCCAGTGTTTGAGTAGTATAATGCAATGGTTTTGGGAGAGATGAGATCATATTTTACATGTTTCAAATTGTGTTATACGTAAATAGTTTGGTTTATTCTATTTTTTCATTTCTTTTGCATAATAAACCTTTACTGTTAAAACTGAATTTGCAGCATAGTGTGTTTCAGTAAAAGTCTGCCACATTACATTTAAAAACAAAATTAATTAAGCTGATCTAACTTGACCAATAGTAACATCATCTGGAATCACAACATTAGCATATCATACTTATTTATTTCTATTTAGCTATTCATCATCCACTTTGTTTTAAATGCTGCATACATTCAGATAAAATGACCCTAATTCTGTTATTTCACCATTTTACCCAGTCCTGACTTTATTTGCTGCTGGATTCTGTATACACACTCTATCTTTTCCTATAATGCTTGGTTATCACTACCCTGCTGTAATGTCTTATCCTTTCTCTGTAACTTATTAAATCTCCCTTTACAGGAACCTATCCCTTATACTATTTAGCTTAAAGTCCTCTCTATAAAAGCCCATTTTATACAATTTGCATGATAGAGTTGCGGTGCAGTTCTTTTGAAGGTTGTTTCAATAACCCAGCTCCCTCTTGCTCCAGTATTCATGCTGTTACTCCATGAACCAAATTCTGCACTGATTTTTAAATCACATATCCACCTCACTAATCTTATTTATCATGTCAAGTGACTTGTGCCTGAGGTAGTAATTCAGTGATTATTATTTCATTGGTCCTGCTTTTAAATTTAATCCATAGCTGTTCATACATCCTAAGCTGAACCTCATTTTGACCATGTTGTTGGCACCTACAGGAACACAGCAACTAACTCCTTTGCCTCCCAAACCAAGTTCCTCTCCAGCCCGTAAGAAATGTCATTAGACCTGGTATTGGGCAGGCACTAGACTCACCAATGATCTTCCTGCACATGTAGTTAATGCCTCTAAACTTCATCTCTTGGGTCTTTCTGTCTCCAACCCCTTCTCTTGGACCACTCCTTTTTTGTAAAATGTCAGAGTTTGAACTACAGGGAGAGGCTGACTAGGATGGAGCTATTTTCCTATGAGCGTCAGAGGCTGAGGGGTAATCATATAGGGGTTTAAAAAATCATGCATGGGCATGTATAGGGTAAACAGACAAGATCTTTTCCCAGGGGTGGGGGAGTCCATAACTAGAGGGCATAGGTTTAGCGTGAGAGGGGAAAGATTTAAAAGGAACCTAAGGGGCAACTTTTTCATGAAGAGGGTGGTGAGTGTATGGAATGAGCTGCCAGAGGAAGTGGTGGAGGCTGGTACAATTACATAATTTAAAAGGCATCTGGATTGGTATATGAATAGGAAAGGGAATATGGGCCAAGTGCTGGCAAATGGGGCTAGATTAAATTAGGAGACCTGGTCAGCATGGATGAGTTGGACTGAAGGGTCTGTTTCAGTGATGTACATCACTATGACTCTATAATTACCACAGGAGAGGGTGCAATGGGTCAGACTGGTGTTTACCAACTCCTACATGCGATAACTTCAATACATCATTTTACTGCCACCTTTGATTTTATAAAACTAATTAGATTTTAAATTTGGAATATTACAAAATAATTATCTATATTTTTATTATGAAGTCTAACTAGTTACACCATAAATTTAATACAATACTTAAGTTTCTCCACTGCCAGTTTAAACTAATACTGCAATTTCAAACAAAAACTTTGAGATTCACTGCTCATCTTCCTATATTTAATTAATGCCTCTAAACATCAGCTCTCGGGGTTTTCTGGCTTCAACACCCTCTTTTGAAAGATGTCAGCTCACAGCTTCTCCCTCACTTCACAACTTCCCTCGGGGAATAAAAT
Organism: Chiloscyllium plagiosum; assembly: GCF_004010195.1. NCBI lineage: Eukaryota > Metazoa > Chordata > Chondrichthyes > Orectolobiformes > Hemiscylliidae > Chiloscyllium > Chiloscyllium plagiosum. Next base: position 14,093,619 of record NC_057738.1, on the reverse strand, counting down.
ATTTGATTTAAGCAATCTCCCTGCGCCACCTGCAAGTAACTTGCTTCATGTGGCTTCTAAACCTCCTGCACTTTTAAATTTATTTTCTAATCAACCTGTAACGAGACGTTATCACACACCTCTGCAGAATTTATGATTTGAATCCTTGCCTTCTTTGGCCGGAGGTTCGGACACTACCACAGAGCCCTACATGAAGGGATTATTGGGGTTTGAATGAGCGACGATGTGAATGATAGGCAAACACTCAACCTCAGAGCTATCATTCTTCCTAAACTTGCTGCATTTGTTCTAACTTAGATTTATGTCAGATAAGTTTGTTACTGCCGACTAGGGAGTCAGTTTAAACTAATTACTAATTAACTACCTGAATTTGCCTCTGAGCCGATTTAACACTGATTAAAACTAAGTGAAACTACAATTTTATGATACTATTAAATTAAATGATAACTGCAAACTTGCCTAGATTTTAGGAGGTGATCAACCCCTAGGATACACTCATTTACTAAATTCTTGGATGTAACACTGCACTGACCTCAGTCTGCACTGCCACCTTTCCATGACTGACTTTGTTCTTCTGTTACAGTTTCTGTATCAATATTAGGTCAAAGTGACATTGGAGTTGCAATTTAAATGTCTTGTGTAAATACAACTTTTCCTGATATCAGTTGAGGTGAGTGGATGCCTGAAGACCGTGACAGCTTTGTCAGGTAAGTCCATTAGTGAATCTTGAGGGAAGTCAGATGTGGAGTTAGGCAACTTCTCACAGCCAACTTTAAAAGCTTTGGCCAACTTAAAATGTCATAATGTAGGGATGTATGATGGTCTAAGTATGCTTTAATTGCTGTATCATATCCCAGGTCTCTGTCCTTAAAAGGCAACTAACCATTCAATCAAACAACATTGTGTGTTTAAATGCATTTCAGTATTTTAACCAGTTAGTAATAGTTGTTTGTGTTCAACAGCATAGACAGTCTGATCTAATTAGATCATCAGATTTTATACTTAGAATCTTACAATAGTTTGAAGCACAGTCATAATTTTAGACTTTGAAAAGACACTTCAACAGGTGGCAGAATTCTTTGATAGAATTTCCTTTGAAATAGTTGGAACAGGTGGTTAAAAGTTCTTTCAGTCACCTTCAAAAAGCCGATTTTCAAAGCTTTGTAGAAGCTGTCTGTTGAGCCATGTAATGGGGCTTTATTATGAATGTATGGCTGAATTCTAAACTCTAGATCACTCAGCTATAGAGGAACTGTGTGCTCTATTTGATTGGCAGTTTTATGAGCAAATGATAGGATGTTTTGAAAGGGTTTTTGAATGGTCCTTTCCTTATTTTTGCACATTAACCAACTATACAAAGCAAAGAGTTTTTAAAGTGCAGTTTCTTTGGCTATATATTTGATCAACAGTTGCACAAGCTTCTGAAGGGGAATATTTAAGAGGTGTACTTTTATCCAGCTTATGAGTTTTATACACATTGGATATTGAGTGAGTGGGAATAGCGGCATCATGGAGGAGACATGGGATGCATGAACAGTGCAAAATGGCATGGGAAGAAGAATGGAGATATGGGAGTAGGAGTGTCTGAGGGTGGGGCATGAAAATAAGAGAATTTATTGACTGGGCTGATGTCCCAATGAATGGAGGTGCCTTTTAATACAACGGGCTTAGCATCAGCCCATTTCCTTTCCCACCTGGGACCTCCATTGCGAGGCAGTGACTATAACTCAAACCTAACACTTAACTCTGGAAGAGAAAATGTCAAGGTGAATCAGCTGACATGCAAAGGTCAGGGTCACAGCAATGGGAGATTGACCAATCAAATCTTGAAGAGGAAACTCCAGCTCACTGTCATTTGGATGAGACATTACATTAAGGCCAACTGAGTTTGCAGATGTATGTCAAATATCCCATGGTACTTCTGGAATTGAGCAGTGGAGTCACCTCTAGTATTCTGGTTAATAGTTATCTACCAATCTACATCATAAAACAGATATTTCAAGTCTTATCAGATATTTTGATTGTGAATCTAGCTACATACAATTTGGTTGCCATATGTTGCATTTGTTATGATAATGGGTACACTTCATGTGTTGGTCAATGGCTGTAAAGCACTTTGGCACATCTTGTTGTTGCGAAAGATGTTATATAAAGGGAACTCTTTCTTTCTTTGCATCAGTCAACTTGCTGTTACCTGGAATAGCTTCACATGCACTGATATCCATCACCAAGTCACCCTTCACAAACACATAATCAGCTGTAGACTTTAGTACTGTCTCATTCAGAGTCAGGTACCAAAGTGTCAGTATCTCTGACAGAGATAACAGCCCTAGTAGGGAACTCATATTCTATGAGCTATGAGATCGTCATTAAAACCTCTTCATCCTGTTGAATCTTTCCATGTACAGGAAAGGCCATCAACTTCCTCAAACATTCAAACTTGCACCTCAGCTGTTAAAGATACTAGAGTGCAGTCAAGCCAGTCCAGATGGTGGTGGAGTAGGATGCACCAAGCAGAGCTCCTCCACCCCTTCTGTTTCCTCCTCTTCTTTCCTTCTTTGGTCACTCCGCAGGTCTTGGCCTGTTCTCTCGATGGCTTATGGTGGGTCCTGGTTTGGTCTCTTGGCAGATCATGGTGGGTCCCTGGCCTGGTCTCTCAGTGGCACATGATAGGTCTCGGGCCTGGGTTCTTGGTGGATCATGGTAGATCCCGGATCTGGTCTCTCAGCAGCTCATGGCAGGTCCTGGGCCTGGGCTTTCAGCAGCTCATAGTGGGTCCTGGGCCTGGTCTCTCGGAGATTCGCAGCCTGGTCTCTCGGTGGTATGCCAACTGGTCTCTCAGTGGCTCATAATGGTGTCATGCCAGTGGACCCTCCCAGCACATGTTCCCAAGGAACCAAGGGAGATCAGAGAAGCAGCAGTTTCAGTAGCACTAATGGTATCTGTGGCAGTGGGGTAGAGAGCAGACAGCGGAGTGAGATACGTGGAGGACTCATTCAAGACTGTTAAACTTTTAACTTATTCCTTTATTTTCCTGGTTCAAACAATGAAAGACTTTAATGTAAACTATTACCTATTTCTTTATTTTTCTACTATTCTATGAAATAATACTTAACCTTCCAATTCTCATTTCTCCTAGACTTTTTGTACCTAGATACTTTGGTATCTGAGATGGTGCTCTGTGTGGCGACATTACATACTTTCTCATTGTACTTCTGTGCTTAATTATATATGACAATAAAATCTAGACTCTTCCATCAGTTATATGTCAACAATTTTGTATTGCAACTCCATCTACCTGCCAGTGTTTTATATTCCTTGATCTACCAAAAAACTACTGATTTCACTTTTCAAACCTCCAATAGTTGGAGAATTCAGATATTTTATGAGAGGATGTTCTCCATTTCAGTTCTAAAGTGGACTTGAAATGTTAACTCTGCTTCTCTCCTGACAGATACTGCCAGACCCATGGGTTTTTCTGTCACCCTCTGCATGTGTTCTCGATTTCCATTCTCCTTTGTGTGAAGTGCGCTTCACATTTTACTCCAGAATGACCTGGCTCTAATTTCAGCATTTTGTCCCATTGCTCTGAACTCTCACATTTTTGTTCAGCTAACTTTATCAAAGCTTTTTAACATTTTCAAACACCTCGATTAGATCACCACTCAGTCGGTTTCTGACAAGCCTTGCTCATTTGAATCGAAGACATTTGAATATGATTAAAAGAGCAGAGTGAATATATCATCTAAAGGAAGGAGCAGATGCCAAGAAAGAGGACACCACTGTCAGGAACAAAAGGCAAATAAGTCACAAATTTGCATATTAATTGAACGCTCAGAATTGGAGATCAGCAACTTAAACCACAGTAATCTATGGGCACAGAGAGATTCAAAATTATTGAATGAATAACAAAGGTTGCTGTCAGGATGAAATTAGTCTGTGAAATAGTTGTTTCATCTGCTGGCAAGCATGGGTGCAGCTGTTGGTTCCCCTAGAAATCCCTTCCTAAGAATCCCTAACCTCTCTTACCTCCTATAAGATGCTCTTTAAAACCTTTCCTGTTGGCCGAACTTTTGTTCACCTACCCTAATAATGGGACCTGGCACCAAGTGGTGTCTGGATAATGCTGTTATGAATGTTTTACTGCCCTAAATGTGTTGTTTAAATGCAAGTTCCTTTTTTTGTTGTTGCGGAGTTGCCAGCTTACTTTGGGTCATTTTAAAATCATCACAGATCATTAGTGATTTTGAATTTCCCTTCACGGATCTGTTTAAAATGGACCACACGGGTGGTGCAAAGGCTGAGGAAACAAGAAAGCAGCTGCTGCTTTGGAAAACTGGATGGACGTGCACGCACTTACTTATGTTCGGAAGTAATAGAGGGATACACAAACTGCTAACCCCCTACTAATTACAAGTATCATTATCTAATTCTCTAGCGCATTGTGGAAGCACTGTGGTTTCTCCAGGGAGGTGCAGCAGGGAACAAAAGAGTGCATGTTCTTACACTTTCATTCCCTTTTTAAAGGAGACGCGGCACATTTTCACTGGAAGAAATGAGGAGTCCCTCCACTGAACCCAAACTACTCACCTTACTGCCGTTTACAATAAAAGGAAACATGATGCATGTCAAATTGCTTTGTGTGTGCTTCAAATATCTTCCACCACATCTGTGACGCCCAGTACTCAGATCTGCTACTTGATTCTACTAAACTGCACTGAATTGAAATTAGGTCCATGTGAGGGAAAACATGAAACAAATATTGCGGGTTTCTTTGGTTGAAATTTTGTTTTTGATGTCAAGAGAAGCTCAATGATAGCACTATTGCCTCTGAACCAGAATTTATGTCGTGTGTTTAAAATAATGAAATCACCCAAGGCACCTCAAGTAGGCATCACTAAACTGACAGAGTGTGGCATAACGAGATATTGGGCTGAATCTTAAGCAGAAATCGACTATCATTTTTGTCAGGTCTTGTGGAGGGTTTCTTTCTGAGAGGCCTAATGGGCTTTCTCATACTATTGTCCTAACTCGCCTCACTAACCCTGATGGTGTCACCCTCACCTGCGGCTAGTGCGATTCTACCATTGCCATAGGGGAGTTTATTCGCCACTGACAGGATGTCACAGGAACTCTAGCATTGGCACCATATAATGTGCATTATGTTGGGTGGTGTCAGTCCAGAGCTGTCCAGCATGGTTTGATTAAATTGCCCTGGATGTGGTAGATAAGAAGGAATTGTTGCCCTGTTTTGTAGCCAGAGACCTACTGTTGAATGGGCTGTTGCAGAGGATGGATGTTCTCTTTCCCCAGGACCACCAGAGCATTATGAGCCTAGTCCAAGGTTGTTATCCAGGTCAATGTATTTTCAATCACTTGGAGGAATATCCAGCAATGCTGCAAAAAGGTCAATGACCTTCCCTGCTCCACCAGTTTTAGCATCACCATCTTCTCGCTGCCGCTTGACACTCACTCAATCTCTGCTACTGCACTCACTGCCCACCCAAGGCTCATGTTCTCCCACTCGCACCATTGCCTGCACTCTCCGATATCCACTCCAATCTCCCACTCTGCTAAACCCACATAACCTCAGAGCTGCCTACTCACTCAGGACATCTCACCATCTTTCCCCCACCTTGTACCAACACTAACAGCTGTGCCAGCCACCTTCATCTCACTCAATCCATCCCATTCTTTCATTCCATAAGAAAACGACTCATAATAAGAGAGATAGAGCCAGGATGGGTGGTGGATTGCCTGACATTCAGCATCTCTCCCGTTGTGAGGAGAGAGTCTTGATCTTCGCTGTACTGTGGAGATGCAGTAAGAAGCATTATACATTAATGTGGTACAATCTCCAAGAATTCACTCTTAATCTGCCACAACATCTACACAATGAGGTACAGTAGTGGGGGAAAGAAAGAAAAAGACCTTTTAAAGGTACATGGTTGGCGTGGGTGAAACCTTATTATTAATATACTGTCACATTTGTAAATATATATTCAGTCTTCTTTATCAGCTTTGAGTGAGTGTCTATTTAGCAGTAGCTGCAACATTGAAGGTATACAGCCTCGTCATCCTTAGCGCTACACAATGTTTGATGATTGAAGGTGTGAAATGAGCAGCTGGAGCCCCACTGGGATTAGAATAGTTAGATAGACTGGCATGGATGTGATGGTCAAAGAGCCCTCATCTGTGCTGTCGGCCTCTATGACTCTATGACCATGTTCAGGCTCTGGGTAAATAGTAGATATTTGCTACTTTGTCACCCAGGGGGAATTGTTCCAGGTGACAAAACAGTGCCAGAGCATCAAAACCATTTCTGAGATAGATTTATAATGTTGCAGAATGTGATGGAAAATGCCTGGGGCAAGCACTTGGACTGCGCAGAGGAGGTTAATGCCTAAGACTCTCAAAGCAGTGCTCTCAGGTGTGCTTCACCTTCAGTGTGTGGGTGTCTGTGTTATGCTGTTCCCTTTTGAAGGGCCTCACATCTCTCGAATTTGAAGTGCGCTCCCTCACAGAATGAAACATCTACTCTGGGTGCGATGACAGACATTTTCAGCTCCATGTTGCATTTGTTATTTATATCTTTGATGGAAGGAAACAGCAGTCACTTTTCAAGTAGTGAGTTTCAAGCTCGGCCTCTTAATATTGGTGAACATCTAAATGTACACATTCCTCTCTTGGCAATGCTCACTGTCGATCCAATAGATTTTGAACTTTCCCACCCATGTAGCTATATCTGCATCGCCATGAATTCTCTCCAACGTGCGCACACACACATACACCCTATCCAGTATCATAAATCTGTGGTCAATGACCTCTCGCAGCCTGCATTATACCTTTCTCTTCAATGCTTTGTCATCCCTCTCTTTTAAATACTGAGTTGCCCCCTTACCGGCCACTACAGCGGACAGCTGAAACTGACAACCGGAAGCGGCAGGGACAGGCCACTATAAATGCCGGAGGAAACACCACAGAAGTGCTTCACAGGAGGCTCCCAAGCACTGAGGATGTCACCTAGACAGAGGACGAAACATTTGCAACAAAAACTTCCAGCTCGGCGAACAGAACCTCAGCATATCTGCATCGCCATGAATTCTCTCCAACGTGCGCGCACACACATACACCCTATCCAGTATGATAAATCTGTGGTCAATGACCTCTCGCAGACTGCATTATACCTTTCTCTTCAATGCTTTGTCATCCCTCTCTTTTAAATACTGAATTGCCTCCTTCACAATTACACTTCCTTCTGCCTCTCAACATTCTGCTTCAAATCCTCACATTTAAATTCATCAGTTTCTCTCCCACAGTGCTGGCCCCTGACAAACCTCTGTTGTGTTACAAAGGATAGATTCCATCACTCCTCACAGGACTGAACATGGCCCAGCCTCCTGAGTGACTGAGCCAGGCAACCTCGACAATGAGCGACCCCTGAATGATATCTGTACAGTTCTTCGACTGCCCAGACTGGTGCCACCTGGGTACACTGAGCCAACTGTGACCAACTGCAGAGGTGCAAACCCTGGCTGTGACCACCCCAGGGAGCCAGCTGGACTGACTGTAGAGATTGTCCTTGACTGATTGTGCTGGGATCCCTGCCTGAAACGTGTCTCCATGGATGTTACTGGTGACTAGTCCCCTTAGACTTTGAGACGTGGCCTTTTGATTGGAGCACATGCAGTGTATTTTGCACCTACACAAGTGGAACATGGTGCACGTGTAACACTAGCATCGTATGATGTGTACAGCTTTTGCCCGAAACGTCGATTTTACTGCTCCTAGGATGTTGCCTGAACTGCTGTGCTTTTCCAGCACATCACTTATCTAGACTCTGGTTTCCAGCATCTGCAGTCATTGTTTTTACCTAGTTGATTTTAACCCTGCTGCAAATCCTCTTGCAAGGATGCCTGCCTTGAAGAAGTTTTTCTCTTCTCTCTACAAGAATCTCAGGGAGTCCCTCTCCCACTGCAACTTTCTCCCCACCCCCACCCTCCTCTCACTCATCTCTCCACCCTTCAGGCTCTCTGCCTGTATTCCTGATGAAGGGCTTTTGCCTGAAACGTCAATTTTACTGCTCCTCGGATGCTGCCTGAACTGCTGTGCTTTTCCAGCTCCACTCTAATCTAAACTCTGGTTTCCAGCATCTGCAGTCATCGTTTTTACCTAGTGCATTCCAGGCACCCACCACCCTCTATGTGAAACGTTTTCCCTGTAATTCTTACTCTGGTTTCCAGCATCTGCAGTCATCGTTTTTACCTAGCTGATGTGTACAGCTTTTGCCTGAAAAGTCGATTTTACTGCTCCTTGGATGTTGCCTGACCTGCTGTGCTTTTCCAGCACCTCTCTAATCTAGATTCTGGTTTCCAGCATCTGCAGTCATTGTTTTTACCTAGCTGATGTGTACAGCAATGTGTCCACCCCCAGGACTTTGTGTCTGTGCTGAAAGGAAGGAGAAGACAGAAGTACTGGAAATGGGCTAGTTCCGACTTGAGGGGGCTAAGTGCTTAAGGGCGAGGGAGGGATGCTCTGAGCATCCAAATAGGCCCAAAGTGAGTGACCATTGAGAGAGTGAGTGAGCAGTCCTATGATGCAGCCTGGTCCAACCCTTGCGCTGGATGCATCTTCCTGTGTGCAAAGTTTCCTTGCAGCAACATTGCAATGAAAAGTGCCAGTGTACTCCAAAAAGCAACATTGAAGGGCAGAGCATTAAGGGAGGTGAATCAGATGGTAAGGTTGGTAAATGACAGGGCTGTGGATGTACCTGATTATTGTGGAATGGCCCCTCAGATCCTGGTGACTGGTGTCTGAGGCAGAGGGCCGGAAATGCAAACAGCAAGCTGGAATGGCCAGGTGCCTGCTCTGATGTTCATGTTGGGAATCCTTAGTATTTAGCTTTTATCCAGTATAGGGTCAAATGGGAGACTACATATTCATGAGGTGAGATTGAGTAACAATGAGGCTGGAAGGGAGTGATAATCTATTTGTTGAGGCTGTCACCACTCCCTCATTGTCTTGCTAACCAATACTTGTTTGGAAAATGTGAGTTTTTGTCTTAATATCAAGTAGGGACACGGTGGTCATTTTACCCCATTTTGCCAAATTTCTTGCCCTATCCCATGTCGTTCAGGGAATGTCCTGCCCATTAGTTCAATCAAAGAGATAAGCTTTAAGGACTGTCTTATATGAGGGAAGTGATGTAGAGAGGCTACAAAATTTAGGAATAGAAATACAGGGCTTGAGGCCTAGGTAACTGAAAGCATGGCTGAAAGGGAGGGATTATAACTGGGATTGCACAAGAGACCAGAATTTGAGGAGTGTGTATATCTCTAAAGTTTGTGGGATGGAGGTCCCATCTCAAAAAGTTCAGCAAAAAATTTGGCTGACAGTTCAGCCAAATACTGAAGGAGTGCTACATGGAGAAACATCATGATTGTTAACCAAGACTTTGTCCAGTTATTCACATGATCCTAAAAGAGACGCAGTGTTTGGAAAAAAATCTGCAGCATGATATTACTGATCCCTGACCAACATTGATCCCTCAACCGGCATTGTTAAAATCTGAAAAAGGATCATATTGGACTTGACACTCTATCTTTAAATATTTTTAAGGGAGATGTAGATAAATTCTTAGTTACCAAGGCAATGGAAGATTATGAAGGACATACAGGAATTTAGCATAGAAGTTAAAATCAGATCATCTACCTATAGTATTGAATTGCAGAGCAGGCTTGGAGGGCCAAGTGACATCCTCTTATTCATGTGTTTGTACAGATGCTGCCAGACCCGCTGAATTTCAGAATCCAGCATTCGTACTATGTTGCCTCCATTACAAGACAGATTAATGTATTTTTATGACATTGTGGGACATTACTGTGTGCAAGCTGGCTGCTGCATTTTCTACAGTCCAACCGTGATGTCACTTCAGAACCGTCAATGGGGGTAACTCACTTTGAAATGTCCTGAGGTCATGCCAGGTACTACATAATTGCAAGATTTTTACAATTTTATTTCTTTTCTCTGGTACGATGAAGATCACAAAATACTTCAGCATTCCCCTCATGCATCTATGTTTCAACTATGCAGCCTTCAGTAGAACTGAAAGACTTGAAAAATATAGAAGTGCAGAAAGATATTTGGCACAGAAGGAGGGCATTCAGCCCACTATGTCCAAGTATACTGCCTCATTTCACTTTCCAGTTCTTGGTCTATAGGCCTACAGATTACAAAAAATCAAATACATATCGAAGTGTTTTGTAAATGGTGTGAGGGTTTCTCCCTCTACGATCAGTAAGTTCCAGATATCAACCACAATTATTAGTTTAAAATCACACAACACCAGGTTATAGTCTAACAGGTTTATTTGGAAGCACTAGCTTTCAGAGGGCTGCTCGTCCACCTGATGAAGGAGCAGCGCTCCGAAAGCTAGTGCTTCCAATTAAACCTGTTGGACTATAACCTGGTGTTGTGCGATATTTAACTTTGTACACCCCAGTCCAACACCGGCATCTCCATATCATGACAATTATTAGTCATAGCGTCATAGATCATACAGCATGGAAATAGACCCTCCGGTTCAACCAGTCTATACTGAACATAAGGCCAACTAAACTAGTCCCACCTGCCTGCTCCTGGCCCATATCCCTCCAACCCTTTCTGATTCATGTTGTTATTGAAGAGTCTTTTAAACATTGTGACTGTGCCCACATCCACCACTTCCTCAGGAAGTACATTCTATTCACAAGCCACCCTGTGTGTAAAAAAATTGCCCCTCATATCTTTCTTAAATCTCTCACCTCTCATCCTAGTCTTCAATTCCTCTCTAACCCTTCCGCATCATGGTCTCATATTACGGATTCCTCACTGAATGGAAATACAAACTTGCTACCCAATCTATCTAGGCCCCCTCATGATTATATTTTCTCAATTATGCGCCTTTCTGCCAAAGAAAACAATCCTTGCCTACCTAATATCACATAGATTAAAGCTCCTATTTCAGTCAACATTGTCAATTCCCTCTGTACACACTTGAGTGCACTGACATGTAATGCAGTATTTTCGAAATATCCCGAGGGGTAGGGGAGAAGGCATATATGACAAAACAAGTACAATAAAGTCCTTAATTGAAGAATATAGTGGCTAAAGGCTTAGAAAAATGTCGATGGGAGGCATTCAGAGATATTACGAGAGAAATATTAAAACAACAAAAGACTTAGATACAAGACAATATGAAAGATTTAGGGTTGCTGCTTTCCAATGTAAACAATGGTGACATGCTCACCTCCACCAGCCTGGATTTTCCTATGGCCATTTAATGGCTATTGGCCTATTTATTGGTTTGATTCAGGCTTTCTGGAGGTCTGAGTAGCAGTACTGTCTTATCAGCCTGTAACAAACTGCAGCATGGCCAACAAAAGCTGTTGCTAGGCAGTTTTTAAGTATAAAAGACCTGGTACCAGCGGGTCTCACGAAAGTATTAAATCCAGCTTCTCCAAAGGATTCATGACGGTGAGTGAACAAGAAACAACACCACGCAGTTCCACTTTTCCTTTGAGGTGCTAACAAGCCTAATAATCCAAACTTCCATAATCCAAGGGAAAGGCTTTCACTCAGTGCTGTCAGCTCTTGGAGGTTTCATCATGTGACCACAACTTAGATTCCAAATATCCTGACCAATCAAACAGACATTCCTCTTCATCTCCCTCATAATCACCAGTATTTTAATGGTTAATGAACAAAACATAGAACAGTACAAGCACAGGAACAGGACTTTAAGTCCATCATGTCTGTGCTGATCATGATGCAATCCAAATTAATCCCATCTGCCTGCACATAGTCCATATCCCTTTATTCCCTGCCTATGTATGTCTGAATGCCTCAAACATTTTATTCTATCTGCTTCTATCACCTGCCTTGACAATGCATTCTCGGCATCTACTACCCCTGTGTAAAATGCTTGTTTTGCGGATCTTCTTTAAACTTTCCCCCTCTTACCTTAAACCCAGTATTTGGCATTTCCACCCTGGAAAAAGACTCCTGACTGTTCACCTGCTCCATGCCTCTTATAATTTGATGTACTTCTACCAGGTTGCCCCTTAGTCTCTGACGCTCTAGCGAAAACAATCCAAATTTGTCCAATCCGACACCAAAATTAGACATGTAGTGGAGAGCAAAGAAGGTTACTTCACAGTACAATGGGACCTGGATCAGATGGGCCAATGGAGCGAGGAGTGGCAGACAGAATTTAATTTAGATAAGTGTGAGGTGCTGCTTTTTGGAAAGGCAAATCTGGGTGGGACTTAAACTCTTAATGGTAAGGTCCTGGGGAGTGTTGCTGAACAAAGAGACCTTGGATTGCAGGTTCATAGCTCCTTGAAAGTGGAGTTGCAGGTTGGAGAAGAGGACGTTTGTTTTGCTTGCCTTTATTGGTCAGCGCATGGGAGGTCACGTTGTGACTGTACAGGATATTGGTTAGACCCCTTTTGGAATTTTGTATGCACTCCTGGTCCTCCTGCTATAGGAAGGATGTTGTGAAACTTGAAAGGGCTCGGAAAAGATTTACAAGGATGCTGCCAGGGTTGGAGGATTTGAGCTGTAGTGAGAGGCTGAATAGGCTGGGGCTGGTTTCCCTGGTGCATCGGAGGCTGAGGAGTGACCTTATTGAGGTCTATAAAATCATGAAAGGCATGGATAGGGTGAATAACCAAGGTCTTTCCCAGGGTGGGGGATGAAATACTAGAAGGCATAGGTTTAAGGTGAGAGGCGAACGATTTAAAGATTTAAGGGGCAACTTTTTCACACAGAGGATGGTGCATGTAAGGAATGAGCTGCCAGAGGAAGTGGTGGAGGCTAGTATAATTACAATATTTAAAAGGCATCTGGATGGATATATGAATAGGAAGGGTTTGGAGGGAAATGGGCCAAATGCTGGCAAATGGGACTACATTTATACAGGATAACTGATCAGCATGGATGAGTTGGACTGAAGGGTCTGTATCTGTGCTGTACATCTCTATGACTCTATGACTCTCCTTATAGTGAATTCACTCCAATTTAGGCAACTTCCTAGTTTTGTACTCTTTCCAAAGGACCAGAGCCAGAGTATTATATGCAATACTCCAAATGTGTAAAATATGAAGTGAGGTGTTTAAAGAAAATGAATGAAACAATTTGTTAAATGCCCCAATGTTTTGTTTTTACACTGATTCCTTGCACTGGTTTCCAAAAGTTTCATATATAATTGCTGGAGACTTCAAGAGGACAGTGAATCAGGCTATTTGACCCATCATATCTGTGTTGGTTCTCCGAATGAACAATGCAACCAGTGCCAGTCCACCTGCTGGTTCCTCCTTTTCAGATAATCATTCAATTCACTCGTGAACGCCTCGACTGAATCTGCCTTCACACTCTCAGGTTGTGTTTCTCACACGCTGCGGGAAAAGATTTTCCTCCTGTCATCATTTCTTCTTTTGCCAATCACTTGAAATCTGTGCCCTATTGTTCTCAATCCTTCCACTAACAAGAACAGTTTTGCCCTATCTAGTCCATCCAGATCATACAAGACTTTGGAATATCTCTATCAAATCTCTCAAATGTTTCTTCTCCAGGGAAAGCAGCCATACTTCTCAAATCTTTCTGTGTAATTGAATTTCCTCATCCCTGGAGACATTCACATGATCCCTCTCGAATGCTTTTGCATCCTCTCTAAACAGTGACTTAAAGAATGGTTGACAACTCAACTTCCACCATGTTTGGGTTTGTAAAATTTCAAAGCTAATAGCTGTTCAACTCATTCTAACCGTGTCCTTAGCAGCAGCCTTCCTGTGAAGTTGCTATACCTCATACACTGAATCAGCATTTCAGCTCAGCAGACTAAAGATACTTGTCATTGGTCAGTTCAAGACAAACTACAGCTGGTGAGCAATGCAAAGACCATTATCAAAGTCTGCTTACTTTACCTTTTGTATTCTGGAAACGTGATACTCATTGAGTATGCGAGGTGCATAAATAGACTAAGAATTTTACATTCCATCTGAGTAAAGAGACTGCAGTAACAAAGGCTGCAGTAACACTTCAGCACAAGTTATTGCATTAGAACTTAATCTGCACCAAAAAAATGCTCATTAATATTCATCTAGCTGTGTATTATACAAAGGTAGGAATGAAAAGGAGAGAAAAAGACAAAAGACAAGTCATGCTAAGGGACGTGGATAGGGTAAATAGACAAGGCTGTTTTCCGAGGGGTGGGAGAGTCCAAAACTAAAGAGCATAGGTTTAAGGTGAGAGGGGAAAGATTTAAAAGGGTCCTAAGGGGCAACCTTTTCACACAGAGGGTGGTGCGTGTATGGAATGAGCTGCCAGAGGAAGTGATGGGGGCTGGTACAATTACTTTTAAAAGGCATCAGGATAGGTATATGAATGGGAAGGGTTTAGAGGGATATGGGGCAAATGCTGGCAAATGGGACTAGATTAAATTAACATATCTGGTCAGCTGAAGGGTCTGTTTCCATGCTGTACATCTCCATGACTCTATGACTCTATGCATTTGAACAGCATTTTTCAGGGCATCCCCGAACACTCTGCAGTCAGTACAATACTGTGTTGTAAAGTGGAAAATATGGCCATCAATTGACTTTGAAATGAAGAGTTTAGATTAGAGTGGTGCTGGAATTGCACAGCAGGTCAGGCAGTATCCGAGGAGCAGAAAAATCGACGTTAATCGGGAATGGAGGCATGGAGCCTCCAGGGTGGAGAGATAAGTAGGGGGATGGGTGGGGCTGGGGAGAAGGTAGCAAAGAGTACAATAGGTGAATGGGGGTGGGGATGGAGCTGTTAGGTCAGAGAGGAGGGTGGGGGAAGGTGGTCTGGGTGGGTTACTCTTTGGAGGGTCGTTGTGAACCTGTTGGGCCGAAGGGCCTGTTTCCACACTGTAGGGAATCTCATCTAATCTAATCTAAAGAGCGTGTCTCTTAAAGGTACACTGACATACAGACCATGAAATATAATACAACTTAATTGGAAGCAAATTTTACATCATTTTTGCATCACAAGTGTGTCACCTGAGGCTATAAAGGGCTTAAACTCCATCTTACCTGGAACCACTTGAAACATAACACATTGTTACAAGTGTGTTACTGTTTTTTACCAAATAGCTTATTAAGAAGCCTGTGACTGTAACAGTTGCATACATCAGGAGCTGTAAGAAACGTCTGTTAAATCTTACAGTCCCAGATTACCCACATTTCATTCTATGTTACGGAGCTAACATTAGTGTTGCCACGTAAGATATATATAAGCTGCTGGAGCAAGGGCTGCAGCATTGTGACAATTCAATTCCCTCGTTCTCTCACCTTCACCTGGTCCATCACTTACTTTTCTCTTCCGTGACTTGTCTGATTCTATTTCTGGACCTTCCACAATGGTCTTTCCCTTCTGTTTTCCTTTCTCCTGAATGGAAGATTCTACATCCTCCCTCCACATTTGGACATGCCTTTAACTCTATCTGATCTGTTTCCTTCTGCCCTCATCCCTTCCCGGAGTTATAATACAGCTCTCATCCTCACATTCCACCCCACCAGCCTCTCTGCTCAAAGGATCATTCTTGGCCATTTCTAACTCTAACTTTCAGCATACTGTCACTGGAAAATACCATCCCCTGTCAGGATTCCAAAAGCTTCATTCGCTCTATGACACCCCTGGTCCACTCCTCTATCATCCCTTCAAACCATGAACTTTGTACTCCATTTTGTTTCCTCTGCCTTCCCTTCCCCACCCCACCCCATTACCTGGTTTTCTTCATTTTGCACCTGCTCTTACCTATATTCTGCTATTAACACCTACTCTGACACTGATTTCCCTTCTCTACTGTCATTACCATCTGCTTTGACTTTTGTTCTGTGCCACCCGTAATCTCTATTTTTCCTTGTCCTCTAAACCTCTATTGTTCTATTTACACTTCCCCACCATTATTTTACAGTATAAACCCTTACTTTTTGACTCATCACTTCTGAAGAGGAGTTGATTTGGACTCAACAATAACTCTGTTCCTGCCACCAAAGATGCTGTCTCACCTGTTGAGATTATAAACATTTTGTTTTTATTTCGAGATTTCTGGCATCCACAGTATTTACTTTATGTCACGCCAGTAAATTCTAACTCTCTTAACAATTTTAAATCTGAGATTGATGGATTTTTGGAGTGCACAAGGACATGAAGGGATCCCAAGCCAAGGTGAGTGCATGCAGATTGGCAACAGTGACAGCCTCCAAGCTGCGATGATTGGCATCACCATGTCATTATTAAAGAGGGGCAAATTATAACTCAGCCAGAATTCCTGTTGTTACCCTTAAATATAAAGCCAATCGGAGTATCAGCACTGAAGCAAATTATTGCAGATGCTGGAAATTGTGTCCAAAACAAAAATCACAGCAGGTCAGGTAGCATCCATGGAGAGAGGGAGAGAGAGCTTTCTGCATATGAGTGCACCCATGCTGGGGTGAATGTTAGTTGAAGCCAAGGTCCATTATTCATTAGTTAAATACAAGCACAAAGGTTGACAACCTTGATGATTTCCTGGACGACTGCTCCAGGGGGTGGGGTGAAATTGTGGGTTATAAAAATGGAAGGGAGCCCAGGAAGTATTGAAGGTGCCTTTATGAAACCTGAGAAGGATTAATGTCTCCCCTCTTGCTGCAGATATCCTCACTCCACCAGCTTTGTCTGTTTCTGGAATCCCCTGACCAGTACTAGAACCCATCCCCAGTGCTGAAGGGAATATTTACTTGTCGCTGACTGACCTAATCTCTCATCACTTCTTCCGGTACAAGTCTGAAGTGCAGGATAAGATAAGTGCTGTGTGTGGAGTATTTTTCAGGCTAAATTTCACACAGCTGCATCAGCCTGTCTCAAGAGAAGATGATAGAGCTTCGAGAAGACTGGTTTCTCTGTAATTACATTTTTTTAAATCAATGCGATGAACCTAAAATCTAAAACAGAACTGTAAATAGATCAAATTACTTCTTACCTGCGGGCAGTTTGTAACAATGCCTAAGCATTCCTGTGAATACATTTCCTTATTAGCTCAGAGGTCAGCAGTCATGACTGATGGTGCTATAATCTCCAGCTCAGGTAGGGCATACAGACAGATCCAAATGCACACCAGCTGGAACAGTGATCGAGCACCCATCTACCCCACACTGTCCTGCGTTAACCAGTCTTCCCGAAGGAATCTGGGTTGCTGTAGCAACATGCACTTTTACATGCATGTTGCAGCCTGAATCTCTGGTTGGTGACATTAGAGGGTCAATTTCTATGCACCAGTAATTTCTTACCACTGCCAATGCTGGAGTTTGGAAGGATTTCCTCTGCTTGGCCACAGTATGAATCATAGCATCCCCAGGGCGTAGAAAGAGGCCATTCAGCTCATTGAGTCTGCACCAATAATCAAAACAGCAGCAGACCCAGACCCAGGTCCCCACTCTATCCCCATTACCCTGCATTTCCGATGGCTAATCCATTGACAGAGTTCTTGGGGTACTGTGACAATTCTGGTTGCCCAGCTTTTGGAGGACGTTGTTGTTGTTTGCACAGAACATGGAAGATTGACCTTTTCAATTTGTCTGTCGAGGGTTCGATATTAGGAATTGACATTGCTTTACTCTGATCCAGAGATTTGAGAGCTGACTGATAAAAGATTTGAGGAGGAGGCTGTTTTCAGTTCCTGGGAGTTTCAGGTAAATGCTGGACTCCTAAGATTTAATGGGTTTTTTTCTCTTCTGCATGTTTAATATTAGAAGCTGTGGGTAAGGGAAGGGTTGATTTTTTTTAAAAAAGATTCCTTTTGGATTTTCTTCTTTTAAGCCCTGGTACTCTTTATTTTCTCCCAGCACAGTGTGTCAGCAGTAGTCAGTTTACACACACTAGATTTGAGAGAAGTGTGGGTATTTTTAAGCAAACCTGCATGAGCAAATGTGATTGAGAATTTAGGAGGCATGGTTTGTAAATTTGTGGATGCCACCAAAATTGGTGGAATAGATGACAGTAAAGGTCATCTAAGGTTACAAAGAGATCTTGATCAATTGGGCCAATGGACTGAGGAGTGGCAGATGGAATTTAATTTGGATAAATGTGAGGTATTGCATTTTGGTAAGCAAACAAGGACAGGACTTATACAATTCATGATAGGACCCTGGGTAACATTGTCAAACAGAGAGACCTAACGGTTCAGGTACATAGTTATTGAATGTTGTGTCTCATGTAGACAAGGTATTTAAGAAGGCGTTTAGCCATCATTGGTCAGAGCATTGAGTATGGGAGTTTGGACATCATGTTGAAGTTGTACAGGATGTGGGTGAGGCAACTTTTGGGATTCTGTGACAATTCCGGTTGCCCAGCTTTTGGAGGACGTTGTTAAATTGAAGAGGGTCGGAAAAGATTTACCAAGATAGTGCAGGAAATGGAGGGTTTGAGTTATAACAAGAGGCTGGATAGACTGGGACGTTTTTCACTGGAGTGTAATGTTGAGGGGTGATCTTACAGAGGTTTATAAAATCATGAGGGACATAGATAAGGTGAATAGCAAAGGTCTTTTCTCTGGGGATGGGAGAGTGAAAACTAGGGGCATATTTTTAAGGCGAGAAGAGAGTGATTTGAAAGGGATCGGCGGGGCAACTTGTTCACACAGAGGATAGTTTGTGTGTGGAATGAATTGCCAGAGGAAGTGGTCATTGCAGGTACAGTTACAACATTTGAAAGGCATTTGGACAGGTACATGGATAGACTTTCAGGTATATGTATAATTGGGGCTCATTCTGGGGAAGGTGGGACCTCTAACAAACAGGCAGTCTTCACTTGAACCAGATGGGCACTAATATCCTGGGTGGGAAATTTGATAGTGCTATTTGGGTGGGTTTAAACTAGCTCTGCAGGGGGATGGGAACCTGTGGTGTACTTCCAGTGCACAGGAGGATGTGAGTAGGGAGGGCATGGACAGGATTTCACTCTCCATCATAGGAGTGTGCTGGCAGAAAGCAAGCTGATTTGAAGTATGTCTACTTCAACGCCAGGTGGTAGGTAAGCTTACAGCATTGTTAGGTACCTGGGACTTCAATGTTGTGGCTATGTCGGAGATATGGATAGAGCACGGTCAGGAATAGATCTTGCAGGTTCCAGGGTTTAGATCTTTCATTAAGATCAGGGAAGGTGGTAAAAGAGGGGGAGGTGTGGTCGTGTTAGTTAAGGACAGTATAACAGTGACTGAAAGAACTTTTGACAAGGACTCATCTACTGAGGTGGTATGTGTTGAAATTAGAAACAGAAGAGGAGAGGTCACACTGCTGGGAGTTTTTATTGGTCTCTGCAAAGTTCCAGCGATGTGGATGAGAGGATTGACCAAAACGATTCTGCGTAGGAGTGAAAGGAATAAGGTGGTTATTATGGGGTCTTTAACTTCCCCAACATTGACTGGTAATGCCATTACTCTAGTACTTTGGATGGATCAGTTTTTGTCCAATGTGTGCAGGAGGGTTTCCTGACACAGTATGTCAAAGGGCCTACAAGAGGGGAGACCACATTGAATCTGGTACCTGGTAATGAATTAGGCCAGGTGTTTGATTTAGTGGAAGGTGAGCACCTTGGAGAGAGTGACCCTAATTCGATTACGTTTAGTGATGGAAAGGGATAGGAACATGCCACAGGGCCAGAGTTATAGATGGAAGAGGGGCAATTATAATACAATTAGGCAAGACTTAGAAAGTATAGAATATGGTAGCAAAATGCAGGGGATGGGGACAATCGAAATGTGGAGTTGGTTTAAGAAACAGATATTGCATGTCTATGATAGGTATGTCCTGAAGAAGGGCTCATGCCCGAAACGTCGATTCTCCTGCTCCTTGGATGCTGCCTGACCTGCTGTGCTTTTCCAGCAACACATTTTCAGCTCTGATCTCCAGCATCTGCAGTCCTCACTTTCTCCTATGATAGGTATGTCCCGGTCAGGCAGGGGGGAAGTGATAAGGTAAGGGAACCGTGGTTTACTAAAGACATTGTATCACCTGTTAAGTGGAAGAGGGTGGCTTATGTGACGTTGAGGCGAGATGGTTCAGATGAGGCGATGGAGAGTTACAGATTAGCTAGGAAGGATTTAAAGAGAGAGTTAAGAAGTGCAAGGAGGGGATATGAGCCGTCTTTAGCAGGGAGAATAAAGGAGAACCCTAAAGCTTTCTATAGGTATGTGAGGAATAAAAGGATGACTAGGGTCGGAATGGGGCCAGTCAAAAACAGAAGTGGGAAGTTGAGTGTGGACCCTGTGGAGATCGGAGAGGTGCTAAATGAATATTTCTCATCAGTTTTCACCTAGGAAAAGGAAAATATTGTAGAGGAGAAGAATGAGATACGAGATATTAGACTACAAAGGATCGAGGTTAGTAAGGAAGAGGTGTTATCAATTCTAGAAGGAGTGAAAGTAGACAAGTCCCCTGGGCCGAATGGGATCTATCCGAGGATTCTCTGGGAAGGTAGGGAGGAGATGGCGGAGCCTTTGGCTTTGATATTTGAGTCGTCATTTTCTACAGGTTTAGTACCAGAGGACTGGAGGATTGCAAATGTTGTGTCCTTGTTCAAGCAGGGCAGTAGAGATTACCCAGGTAATTATAGACCAGTGAGCCTTATGTCTGTTGTAGGAAAAGTTTTGGAAATGATTATAGGAGATAGCATTTATAATCATCCATGAGGAAAAATTTGATTGGAAATAGTGAACATGGATTCGTCAAGGGCAGGTCGTGTCTCACAAAACTCATTGAGTTTTTTGAGAAGGTGACCAAGCGTGTAGATGAGGGTAGGTCAGCTGATGTGGTATACATGGACTTCAATAAAGCCTTTGATAAGGTTCCACATGGTAGGCTGTTGGAGAAAATGCAGAGGCAAGGAATTGAAGGTGATTTAACAGTTTGTATTAGAAACTGGCTTTCTGTAAATAGGCAGCAAGTGGTGGTTGATGGAAAATATTCAGCCTGGAGTCCAGTTACTAGTGGTGAGCCACAAGGATCTGTTTTGGACCACTGCTGTTTATTAGTTTTATAAATGACTTGGACACAGGCATAGGTGGATGGCTTAGTAAGTTTGCAGATGACACTAAAGTCGGTGGAGTAGTGGACAGTGTGGAAGAATGTTGTAGGTTGCAGGGGGACTTGGACAAACTACAGAATTGGGCTAAGAGGTGGCAAATGGAGTTCAATACAGATAAATGTGAGGTGATTCACTTTGGGAAGAATAATAGGAAGGCAGAATACTGGGTCAATGGAAAGATCCTTGGAAGTGTGGATGTGCAGAGGGATCTTGGTATCCATGTATATAGATCCCTGAAAGTTACTACCCAGGTTGATAGTGCTGTTAAGAAGGCATACGGTGTGTTAGGGTTTATTGGTGGAGGGATTGAGTTCCAGAGCAGTGATGTCATGCTGCAACTGTATAAAACACTAGTGCAGCCGCACTTGGAACATTGTGTACAGTTCTGGTCGCCTTATTACAGAAAGGATGTGGAAGCATTGGAAAAGGTGCAGAGGAGATTTACCAGGATGTTGCCTGGTCTGGAGTGAAGGTCTTATGAGGAAAGACTGAGAGACTTGGGTCTGTTCTCATTGGAGAGAAGAAGGCTAAGAGGGGATTTAATAGAGACATACAAGATGATCAGAGGATTAGATGAGGTGTACATTTTTCCTAGGATGATGACGTTGGTTTGTATGAGGGAGCTTAGCTGCAATTTGAGTGGTAATTTAAGAAAGATGTCAGAGGCAGGTTCTTTACTCAGAGAGTGGTAAGGGAGTGGAATACCCTGCCTGCCAATATAGTTAATTCAACCACATTAGGGAGATTTAAACAGTCCTTGGATAAGCATATAGATGATGATGGGATAAGATTAGTTCACAGGTCGGCGCAACATCGTGGGCAAAAGGGCCTGTTATGCTCTGTATTCTTCTATAGGTGAGGAGTAGAGGGATATGGGCCAAACATAGGCAAGTGAGATTAATGAAGTTTGGGAAACCAGGTCAGCATGGATGAGTTAGACCAAAGGCTCTGTTTTTCTGGTTGTTATCTCTATCTCTTGACACTATTGGATAATTTAATACGGCCAATCCATCTAACCTGCACGTCTTTGACCTGTGGGAGGAAAGTGGAGCAGCTGCTAGCAACCCATGTAGACACAGGACGAACGTACAAACTCCACACGGACAGTCACCCGAGACTGGAATTGAACCCAGGTCTCTGGCGTATGAAGCAGCAGTACTAACCACTGTGCCACCATACCACCCAAGCACATGAACACATGTATGAACATATCTGGTTTGGCCACCAAGTCCTGGAATGGGATTCAAACCTAATGCTTCTGTTTCAGAAACAGGGACAGTATCACTGCGTCACAAACTCTCCTTCCAGCTAAAGAAGGCAATGAATCTGGTGTGTGAGAAGGGTGGGCAGAATTACACTCTAAACTTGAAGAACATGATATCATGTAGCGGAAAATGAAATACATAACTGCTCTTGAACGGTGAAAAGTTGAACTAAATAGTCTGATGATGCCAACAGAACCATTATTCGCCAGAAAAGCAAAAGAGTATAATTTCCTCTGATAGAGTTAACAGCTGCTATTGAAAGAACACAGAAAGGAATTGTATACGAGCCAGTGCACTGCCAGAAGCAGTGAAAACCCAGAGTGGTTTGCTACTCTCAAAAACCACCCATCTCCACTGACATTAGACTCGGGCCTTCAGCCATAACCTTTGACCTTGTATTTGAAACAAAAAAGGCAGCTGACATCAAACTGCTGCACATGTAACAAATTGGACTATTTTTTAACAGATCATTACACAAGAACAGAAGAACTTGCATTTATGTAGCATCTTTTCATATTGCGAATCGCTTTAGAATTAATTAAATGCTTTTAAAGTGGACTGACTATTGTACTATTGTTGGAGTTGAAATTTTATTGCTGGAACAGCACAGCAGGTCAGGCAGCATCCAGGGAACAGGAGATTCGACGTTTCGGGCACAAGCCCTTCTTCAGGAAATTTCCTGAAGAAGGGCCTGTGCCCGAAACATCGAATCTCCTGTTCCCTGGATGCTGCCTGACCTGCTGTGCTGTTCCAGCAATAAAGTTTCAACTTTGATCTCCAGCATCTGCAGACCTCACTTTCTCCTACTATTGTTGAAGCCCCACAAAGAGCAACCTAAAATGTCTAGATCTGTCTCTCACTTTTTTTTCAAGTTGATGTTGGTTGAGGCGTAAATATTGACCTTTTTATGACAGTTGACAGTGGTTATGTGGTCACCATTAAGCTAGCTTTTTATGACAGATTGCTTAATTAAATCAAATTTCACCATCTGTTATGATGGGATTCAAACCCATGACTCGAGGTCACTAACCTGAGGATCTCAATGGCTAGTCCAGTGGCATTAGCACCAAGCCAGTGCCCTCCAACAGCTGAGCTCTGTCATGCACAAGGAGAACTTCCTCCTCTCTACCTTCCCCACATTCCTTGTCAGAAGACAGCTCCTGTTCTCCCAGTTCCTCAGTGTTGGTCACATCGCCTCACTGACTGCTCCATGGGGCACAGCCTGGATGATGCAGCACACTCCCTTCAGACTAAACTCAAGTCGCCCCCCCCACCCAATGAATTCAAGCAGCAGAAAAAGATCTTCAACAGGTCTATCGCCTGATTCACCATGGCCCTGCTCAGAGCATGTAGCTGAGTGACTGACATATTGCAGCCAAGAGTTGAAAAATGAGGGGCTGGAAAAACACAGCAGGCCAGGCAGCATCCGAGGAGCAGGAGAATCGACGTTTCTTCAGGAGGGGCTTACGCCCGAAACGTCGATTCTGCTGCTCCTCGGATACTGCCTGGCCTGCTGTGTTTTTCCAGCACCACATTTTTCAACTCTGCAGCATCTGCAGTCCTCACTTTCTTCATATTGCATCCAAGAGGGTGTACCTGCTGCATACCGACCCCATTTTCCATCCCAGATCTACATCAATTCTTCAACTTTTCAAGGAACTTTGCAGAGTTCATTGTCCCACTTGCATGACGTATTCCCCTCCTCATACAGCACCCTTGGAAATTCCACAAATGTTGGAATGTTTCTAACCAGTGTTTGGCTTTTTGAAAGTCATGCTTGCTAACTTCTGCCTCACTGAGATGCGAATGTTAGATTTGCAAGGAGCAATATCGTGATGCAAGTCACCTTTGGCTGACATTTGAAGTGTGAGCACATTCACTCCCTGGGCATTGCAAACAGATGAAGAAATGACGTGGCCCGTATGTACCCCTTCAGTGCCCTAGTGGCAGCCAGTTCGCCCATCAAACTGACACTGATCCTGTCCACTTTGGACATTGTCCCAGCCACTTCCCAGATACATTTTGCAACGAGACAATGTTAAATAATGACAGAGAGTGGGGCATGGCTCCCTTAGCACCGGGCTCTACCTGGTCACCAGGTAACTTCACCCAGTGCCTTCATGTCTCTGTGTAACTCCCACTAAATGTACCGTCCATTTCCACCCATTCCCTCCCATGTGAAGTCCCGCGACATTGAACTTTGCCTCTCGCTGTCCTCCTTGCCCCGTAATCTCCGACATGACATTTTCTTGATGCTCATTATGATCTCTACGCTCTCCCTTTGGAGGCCATGTTGTGGTGGTTACTGCCATTAACACCCCTGTCTGGGGCATACCATGGTGTTCTGCTTGCCTTCCTAGGCACCTTGAGATTCTCTTCCACCCCTTCATCATAACCTTTGACCCCATCTCTGCATATGCCTCTGTTTCCCCACACCTCCAATCACCCCCAAACTTTGACTCCCGGACTTCACTTGGCAGAGAGCTTCCTGCTTGCACTCTAAGCCTCTCTTGCACTATCTTCAATGATCAATGCATGGGAACCTCGACTCTATTTAGCCCAGACTTCTGAACAACTTTGAGGAGCAGCCCTGAGACCTGATTGACCAGACCCTGACCACAGTCTACGCAACTCCCCAACTGATAATACGTATCCCCGACTGTGTGCAGGTTGTATCTATGACTGACAGTATTGGGACTCCCTCACTAACAGCACCATCCCCCTCCCCACAGATTGGACTGAGAATTAGCCCTTTCTAAATTTTTTGCACAACCATTTAGTTAAACAAATGAGCAAGTGTGTTTGCTGTGCAAGAAGAGTTACACTGAAATGTTGACTTCTGCACCTGCTGCTGCTGCCTGGCTTGCTGTGTTTTTCCAGCCTCCTGCTTGTCTACCTTGGATTCCAGTATCTGCAGTTTTTTTTTGTCTCTATGCAAGAAGCTGGCACTCACTGGTGTTAGATTGACAACTTGTGTGCTGTCTAGCAGGATGCTGCCCCTCCTCCTGAACAGATTCCTACTGTCAAACAGCTGAGTTGTAGGCCTACATAAAGGAGCATGTCAGTATGGCAGTACTGTTAGCTTTTAGGTTTTGGCTAAAGTGCCAATGTGCTAACAAGCATAACACAGCATGGCAATGCAGCGTATGGATGCTGCAAGGCTGCAGCCATTTGCTAAGTGAGTGAGCACAAAGAGATCACCTTGAGATGCAGCCTGATCAATCCATGATCTGGTCACCTGTCCCTGTGCCCAAAGTGTCCCTGCAGCAGCCTTTCAATGCTAGTTGCTGGTGAGCCCTACAATGTCAGTCTGTGCTCCCTGAGTGACCAGCACATGTATCAGAGAAGCACCATGTTGGTTCTGAAGGGCTAAGAAATGCCAGATGCCAATCATCATGGAGACTTTTCCCAGCCAATGATGAGCTGAAATCTCCAGGTACCAGTTCTGATGCCCAACTTGATCATTCCCAGTGTCGATCTTGTTCAGCATGTTTGCTGAGGTTGGAAACTGAATATTAATGAGTTGAGTTGTGCATTATTAAGGAACAAGGAATAATCTAATAACCTGCTGCTGCCTAGTAATAAACTCACCGTACCAATCAGTAGACTGATAAAAGATGTAATGCCAACAATATGTGTTCAATTCTCAGGGCAGCTGAGGTTACCGTGAAGGACTCTGCTTCTCAATCTCTCCCCTTCCCTGAGGGGTGGTGACCTTTGGGTTAAACCATCCCCAGTTGTCTCTGTCTTTTCCTCTCTCTTTAATAAGGGAGCAGCCCTGTGGTCCTATGGAACTCCAGTGACTTTACCTAAAAGATATAATAAGTTTGAATCTTGCTGGATTTAAATGTGATTCTGCCACAAACCCCACAGACCCTAATGTCACTCCGGCTCCTGTAGGATTCCACCTTCAGTATTTGTTGTTGTTTCGTCACTTGGCTTTGGGATTTTCTTTGGTTTTGAAACTGATCGGATTTTAAATCAGGGCTGGTTAATTTTGTACATTGTGCCTGTGCTGGTTCCTTTTAGACCTTCTCATCTATCCCCTAAGCCCTGTAAAGATCTCCTGTTCGAGGAATCAAGCGTGCTTTTTAACCCCAACCCTTTGATCTCCAAGTTGGGTGATATGAAACATGGTTTGAATTAACACTGAGCAAAGGATATGGTCACTTAAAACAGGTCAAGTAAAACTTTAAACAGTTTAAATCTCCAGATAAACATTGGTTTTATTGTTGATTTAAACCTTAATTTATCTAAAAATATCCAAAAGAATGTTGAGTCCAAGATCTCTCAGACTGCTTGAGGCTCATTCTTGACAATGTTAAATTCCTTGCCTATCTTTTGGACATCTATTTTTACTTTCAGTAAACTAACAGCTCAGACAATGAAGCATTATTTTGGAAAGTGAATCATTATTGGTTTCATTTTATGCATTGCTTGTGAGCTCGCAATGTTGTCTTTAAAAGCTCAGTAGTCTAACCAGATGACTAACTGTAGGAATCTCAGGTTATAAAGACACATGACTGTTTTTTGTGCCTTTTGTAAAACACCAAATCATGGCTTGCTCAGTCAATGAGCAACATGGTTATATCTAAAATGGAAGAGATTTGTCTTTCCATTGAAGTGAGAGAGAATATTTTTTTAAAAACACGGTCATCAGGGAAAGTTCTGCTCTCAGAACACAGAGGGAGCTCTTTGCATGTCCTTGGATTATAAATGGGGTGAAAGAAGGGGTCACCAGCATGCAAACAC
Organism: Chiloscyllium plagiosum; assembly: GCF_004010195.1. Taxonomy (NCBI): domain Eukaryota; kingdom Metazoa; phylum Chordata; class Chondrichthyes; order Orectolobiformes; family Hemiscylliidae; genus Chiloscyllium; species Chiloscyllium plagiosum. The sequence goes on along the minus strand of NC_057738.1, from coordinate 14,066,473 downwards.
TTCCCTCTGAGATCGTGGAGAAACTACTGAATACCTGAAAGTGATTACCAAGTAATTGTCTAATCAAAAGGATTCAATGGTGTTGCAATAAGCTGCGAGCAGGTGTAGTTTTACAAAAACAGATGCGCACAAGATTTTTTGGTGAGATTATGGGTTTTTATGCCCTGAAGTCTGTTACCAATTACAATATGCTTCCCCAGTGACTTTGCTTTTATTAATAAGATGTGTGTCGCAGGCATGTAGAGCCTATCCATGGGCAGCATGGTGGTTTGCAGTTAGCACTGCTGCCTCACAGCACCAGGGACCTGGGTTCGATTCCTGCCTTGGGTTACTGTCTGTGTGGAGGTTGCACATTCTCCCCGCGTCTGTGTGGGTTTCCTTCCACAGTCCAAAGATGTGCAGTTTTGGTGAATTGGTCATGCTAAATTGCCCATAGTGTATTTGGTGCATTAGTTGGGGGGATGGGTCTGGGTGGGTTACTCTGTGGAGGGTTGGTGTGAACTTGTTGGGCCGAAGGGCCTGTTTCCACACTGTAGGGAATCTAATCGAACTGCCCTTGAGAAGGTGATGGTGAGCCAGTCTTGAACTGCAGCACTCCATGTGTTGTGGGGACTCCAGCAGTACCATTGGGATGGTGGATTCTCGGGACTTCGACAAAACAAAATTAAAGCAATTGTGATATTTTTCCAAGTCAGAAATTGAAGAGGAATTTTCACAGTGGTGTTCTCATGTATTTGGTATCCTTGTTTTACTAGTCGTTAGATTATTGGTACGTGCACTACTTATAGAAAGAAGGAATTTACATTATTCAGCGCATCAGGACACTGCAAGGCACTTTGTAGCCAATAAATTCCTTATAAATATGGTCACTGATGTAATGTAGGAATCACAGCAGCTAATTTGTGGAGAGCAGCATTCTACGAAGCACCATGTAATAATGACCAGATAATCTGTTAAAGTGATGTTCTTTGAGGGACAAGTATCGAGCAATATAACAGGGGAAATGTCTCAAATTTCTTCAAAACGATGCAGTGGTACATCAATGCAAAGGATACACATTTCCTCAGCTTAACATCTCATTCTACAGATAGCACCTTCGTCAGTTCAGTGCTGGAATATCAGGCTATGTTTTGTTGAAGCCTTAGCCACAGTTGTGTAGGCTTACAAAGACTCCTAGGGTCTCCAGCCTAATCCCCACTCAATGGTGAGGTTGCTGATCATCCCTAACACACTGGGCAACTACAATTCACCTTCGTGTTATATCTGGGGTACACCTCTCGACTGAACCTGCAACACAGTGGCTAGATCAAAGTAGAGCTGGGTGCAGACTATGATCCTGAACCAATGCTGCTTTTTGGCATCTTAACCTCCTGTCTGTACCTAGAAGCCATCTCCCCTTAACAGTTATGCTCCTTCCTCAACACCTCCTGTTATGGTCATAGAGGCATTGAGTCATAGAGATGTACAGCACGGAAACAGACGCTTCGGTCCAACTAGTCTATGCTGACCAGATATCCCAACCCAATCTAATCCCACCTGCCAGCACCTGGCCCATATCCCTCCAAACCCTTCCTATTCATATACTCATACAGATGCCTTTTAAATGTTACAATTGTACCAACCTCCACCACTTCCTCTGGCAGCTCATTCCATACACGTACCACCCTCTGTGTGAAAAAGTTGCCCTTTAGGTCCCTTTTATGTCTTTTCCCTCTCACCCTAAACCTACGCCCTCTAGTTCTGGATTCCCTCACCCCAGGGAAAAGACTTTGGCTATTTACCCTATCCATTTTATAAGCCTCTATGAGGTCACCCCTCACCCTCCGATGCTCCAGGGAAAACAGCCCCAGCCTGTTCAGTCTCTCCCTATAGCATGTCAATATAGATTATCAAGGATTTTCAGGGGGGGGGGTTCAGTTAGGCTGCTGTTTTAGCTCAATATCCAATGACAGCAGTGCAAAGTCTGGGTGCAAAGCATCAAGAGGGGATAGGGTGGTGCTTGAATGTTATAGTCTCACTGATGAATGCCCTGATGTAACAAAAATGACCATCTCCATGGAATAAGTTAAAAGGGAAATAAATTGTGTAGCTTATCCTTTGAAGTAATTCAGTTACCATCAGTTTCAAGTGAGACCTGTTACACCCTCCCTAGTGAGAGACAAAAATATGCATTTTTAAAAATTATATATTCATCGGTGGCATGTGGGCACTGCTGGCTAGGCCAACATTTATTATTCATCTCAGTTGTCCTTGAGAAGGTGGTGGTTAATCAGGACAATAATCTTGTGTTACAAGTGTAGTGTTGCTCTGGCTTCCTCCCACAGTCCAAAGATGTGCAAGTTAGGTGGATTAGCCATAGGAAACACAGGGTTACAGGGATGGGATGGGTCTGGTTGGGATGCTATTTGCAGTGTTGGTGCAGACTCAATAGGCCGAATGCCCTATTTCCATGCTGTAGGGATTCTCTGACACTATGACCTAAACTCAGTTGTTGTACAGCAGTGTCTAGCTCCATTAAATCAGGCAAGCGCGATTCATGCTGGGTGGTGGTACTTTGCCTATTAGGGGGCTTACTACATATTAACTACCTTATCAACCACACGTCAGGCAGCTTTCTAACTTCCCCATCCGTTACAGTGAAGGAGACCATGGCTTTGTCCTCTTCTAATTTGGTGGTCTTTGATGATGTTCAGGAATTGTTGGGTGGAGTGGATGGGGTGGTGTGAATCTTCGACTAGTATTTCAGTTTAGGATGAAGTTCCTTTGCTAGTCTGTATGTCAGTGTGCCAGGAAATGAGACTATGGGTCATATACAAAATACCCTGCAAGGACTGCAACAAACACTATATCGGACAGACAGGCAGGAAGCTAGCCATCAGGATACACAAGCACCAACCAGCCACCAAAAGGCATGACCAGCTATCATTTGTATCTACACATGCAGATGAAAAAGGATACCTCTTCAACTGGGACAGCACATCTATCCTGGGACAGGCTAAACAGAGACACGCCGGGAATTCCTAGAGACCTGACATTCAAACTGGAACTCCATCAATAAATACATCGATTTGAACTCCATTTACCAAACTCTGAGAAAAAGAATCGGAAATGCTATCACCCACCTTAACAGATCAAGACACATAAATTAAAGGGTAACAGAACACCAATGCTTCAATGGAGGCTCACTGATGATGTTACCTGGCATGGTGATGAACCATCTGAGAACAAACCCATCAGCTCAGCAAGCAAACTTACAACCATAACCTTCCCCATCCTGCTGAGCAGACTAGATGCTGGGAATTCTCAGTATGGAAGTCGGAGCAGGTGCCTTCAGTTCACTGCTGTCTGTGAACTTTCATGTCACTTGTTAACCAACAGCATCTCAGAGCACTGTCCTGGTATATGGAATCTTTGTGCTCAGGGTTGTACAGGAAAATAGAATGGGGAAGGGGTATCGGTGTTTGGCTACAGGAAAACAGGATGGAGGAGGGATGTTTATTACTGAATGGCATGGACAGGGTGGATATTGGGAAGATGTTTCCATTGGTAGGAGAGACTAGGACCCAAGGGCACAGCCTTAGAGTAAAGGGAAGACCTATTAGAACAGAGATAAGGAGAACCTTCTTCAGCCAGAGAGTGGTGAATCGATGGAATTCATCATCACAGAAGGTTGTAGAGGCCAGGCCATTTAAGACTGAGATAGATAGGTTCTTGAGTATCAAGGGGATCAAGGGTCACGGGGAGAAAGTGGGAGAATAGGGTTGAGAAACTTATCAGCCATGATTGAATGGTGGAGCAGACTCAATGGGCTGAATGACCTAATTTCTGCTCCTATGTCTTTATAGTCTTATGTTAATGTTTGGGTATAGGAAAACCGGATAGGGGAGGATGTGGGGACGTAGTCATTCAATCAGTGACTCCTCACGACACACTGTCCAACTGGAAGAACGTACAGGTATATTCTTGGGTCATCAAAAAGGAAGGGAAGGGGATATTCATAAATTGCATTCTCAGGATTGTTAGGTCCATGAAAAATCTTTCTCTCTGATCAATGTTTAAAAGGATGAATGACACATGAATTTTGCTTTGACTTTTAATTTGAGATATATCTTTTTTAATAATCAAGGGGTTGTTAAAGGCTCTGTGTGTTTCGTTATAATTGTAGAAAATGTAAGATATATTCATCTGATCTTTCAAAATAGGTGTCTCTGAGTACATGGAAAGCTTACGATGTTTCTCTTAATGCATTTTTGGGATCTGGAGATGTCTGATATGAGTGGTGTTTTATTCTAATGGCTGTCTTCCCTGGAGGCACGATGTTTAAGCAGGGATGGGGGCAGAAAATGGGAAACTGTAGGCCAGTTAGCCTGACCTTGATGGTCCGTCAGGTTTTAGAGTCCATTATTAAGATGAGATTGAGGAATGCTTGGAAGTGCATGGCAAATAGGGCTGAGTCAGCATGGCATCATCAAGGGAAGCTCATGCCTGATAAATCTGCTGGAATTCTTTGAGGATGTAACGAGCAAGTTAGACAAAGAAGAACCAGTGGACATGATCTATTTTGATTTCCAGAAGGCCTGAGACAGGAGACTGTTAAATAGGAAAAGAGCCCATGGTGTTGGGTACAGAGGACTGGCAAGGGTAGAGGATTGGCTGACTGGCAGAAGGCAGAGAGTAGGGATAAAGCAATCTTTTTCAGGATGTGTTACAGAAGAATGTGTTGACCTTGGAAGGAGGTCGAGAGGAAGTCTACAAGAATGATCCCAGAGATGAAGGGTTTGTCATATCTGGGCGGCACGGTGGCACAGTGGTTAGCACTGCTGCCTCACAGCACCAGAGACCCGGGTTCAATTCCCGTCTCAGGCGACTGTCTGTGTGGAGTTTGTACATTCTCCCAGTGTCTGTGTGGGTTTCGTCCGGGTGCTCCGGTTTCCTCCCACAATCCAAAAATGTGCAGGTCAGGTGAATTGGCCATGCTAAATTGCCCGTAGTGTTAGGTGAAGGGGTAAATGTAGGGGAATGGGTCTGGCTGGGTTACACTTCGGCGGGTCAGTATGGACTTATTGGACCGAAGGGCCTGTTTCCACACTGTAGGTAATCTAATCTAATCTAATCAGGTGTGGCTGAGGCCTCTGGGTCTGCCTTCGAGAAAGAATTGAGAGGAAGGAGGGGGAATCTGATTGAAACTGACAGCAAACGGAGAGGTCTGGATGCAATGCTCATGGAGAAGATGTTTCCGCTAGTTGGAGAAACTAGGAACTAAGGGCAAAGCCTCTGAGTGAAACGTTGACCCTTTAAAACTGAGATGAGGAGGAATTTGCTTCATTCAGAGGGTGGTGGATCTGGCAAACTCATTGCCACAAAAGGTTGTGGTAGTCCAGTTATTGAGTGTATTTAAGACAGATAAAGATGGGTACTTAATTAGTAAGGGGATGAAAGGTTATGGGGAGACGGCAGGACAATGGGGAGGAGAAACATATCAGCCATATTGGAGCAGCCTTGCTGTGCCGAATGGCCCTATTCCTGCTCCCATACCTTATAGTCTTATATTAATTGAATGACTTGTTATATCTTCTAAGAGGACGGGAGGGAGTTATAGGGCAAACTGTGTAAAAATTGCACGTTTCTTTCCCCAGAAAGAAACGATACAAGTGAAACAGCTGGATTTTCATGTTGATCTGACCGATTCATGAGCAGTTGAAATATCATTTATCTTAAAAGCTGCACTCAAGTTCTCAGCTTGCGATGGTGAAATTCAGACTCTTGTTTGCTACACCTTAACTTACTGGCTCAGTAACTTAACCATGACATGCTCAAGTAGAGGTGCCACTTGCACAACACTGAACCCTCACATCAAAGCTGTAGGCAATGGCAGCAGCAGACTCCCATTTACCATGTGCCATCAAAACCGACTTCAGGATTCTCAAAAACCTTTGAAGACCTGAGGGGTATCAGTGCCATGTTTTAGTTGCTGCAGTAAAAGTCTTCCAGTCAGAGACAGTGTTGAAAATCAAGTGCAGTTTAAACTGTTCTTTCTCAAACTGTCAGGTTCCCTTAGAGAGATTTTTCAAAAGATGTGATTCCTGTATATTGTGTTGAGAATACAGCTATGGATGCCAGAATTTGCAATGATTCATTCTCTGAAATTTCACATTGGTTCTCTACAGAAATATAGATGGTAAATGGCCACTATTTTGGATAAAGTCACAAGTCACCAGGTTATAGTCCAACAGGTTTAATTGAAATCACGAGCTTTTGGAGCACTGTCCCTTTGTTAGGTGAAGCGGACATAACCTGGTGCCTTGTGACTTCTCACTTTGCCCACCCCAGTGCACATCTCAGGTTTAGAAGTTCAGTTAGGAAGCAGGGCCTTTTGTATTGGATCTTCAGGATAAAGGAAATTGCACCATACCTTTTATCTTAAGAAACACCCTTGTCCTTCTAACCTAACTGATCAGAAAACTGTGCACGTAGCTTGAATCAAAGAGTGATACAGTTTGAATCATAGTTTCATCATTAGAATTATAGAGAGACACAGTTAGAATCAGTTAAAACATCCCCTTTGAACTAATTCCAATTAGTTCCAGTTCACTGCTCCTTCCTCATCATGCTGCAGGTTTTGTTTTCACTTTATGTATGCATCCAATTCCTTTTTGAATGCTATGATTAAATGGGTTTCTATTGTTTTTCAGGCCATGCATTCAAATTACAATCATTTGCTGCATTACAATTTCTCCTTCATGTTATCTCTGGCTCTGGGACCATTGGCTTCAGCGTTGTGTCCTCTGGTTACCAACTCACTGCCACTGGAAACTATTTCTCATTAGTTACCTCTTCAGAGCGCTTCATAATTTTGAACATCTCTCTTAAAATTCCTCCTAACCTTATTAAAGCAAAGTAGTACAGATGCTGGGAACACCAAAATATTGGAAGTACTCAGGTCAGACAGCAACTAGAACATAGAACATAGAACATTACAGTGTAGTACAGGCCCTTCAGCCCTAGATGTTACGCCGACCTGTCATACCAATCTGAAGCCCATCTAACCTACACTATTCCATGTACGTCCATATGCTTGTCCAATGATGACTTAAATGTACTTAAAGTTGGCCAATCTACTACCATTGCAGGCAAAGCATTCCATACCCTTACTACTGTTTGAGTAAAGAAACTACCTCTGACATCTGTCCTATATCTATCACCCCTCAATTTAAAGCTATGCCCCCT
>NC_057738.1:13974405-14059170 GCF_004010195.1 Chiloscyllium plagiosum | reverse complement strand
CTCTCAGCCCAGCTCTGCAGCTTATTTATGTCTCTCTGTAACCTACAACATCCTTTGTCACTATCCACAATTCCACAGACCTTAGTGTCGTCTGCAAATTTATTAACCCTCCCTTCTACGCCCTCATCCAGGTCGTTTATAAAAATGACGAACAGCAGTGGACCCAACACCGACCCTTGCAGTACACTACTAGTAATTGGACTCCAGGATGAACATTTCCCATTAACCACCACCCTCTGTCTTCCTTCAGCATGCCAATTAATGATCCAAACTGCTATATCTCCCACAATCCCATTCCTCCGCATTTTGTACAATAGCCTACTGTGGGGAATCTTATCGAACGCCTTGCTGAAATCCATATACACCACATCACCCAGTTTACTCTTATCTACCTGTTTGATCACCTTCTCAAAGAACTCAATAAGGTTTGTGAGGGACGACCTACCCTTCACAAAAATGTGCTGACTATCCCTAATCAAATTATTCTTTTCTAGATGACTATAAGTCCTATCTCTTATAACCTTTTCTAACACTTTACCAACAACTGAAGTAAGGCTCACTGGTCTATAATTACCAGGATTGTCTCTACTCCCCTTCTTGAACAGGGGAACTACATTTGCTATCCTCCAGTCTTCTGGCACTAGTCCTGTAGACAATGACGATTTAAAGATCAATGCCAAAGGGTCGGCAATCTCCTCCCTGGCTTCCCAGAGGAGCCTAGGATAAATCCCATCCAGCCCAGGGCACTTATCTATTTTCACACTCTGCAGGATTTCTAATACCTCTTCCTTGTGAATCTCAATCCCACCTAGTTTAGTAGCCTGTATCTCAGTATTCTCCTAGACAATATTGTTGTTTTCTAGAGTGAATACTGTCGAAAAATTTTCATTTAGTGCTTCCCCTATCTCCTCTGACTCCACACACAACTTCCCACTACTATCCTTGACTTGCCCTAATCTTACTCTCATCATTCTTTTATTCCTTAAATACCTATAGAAAGCCTTAGGGCTTACTCTGATCCTATCCGCCAACATCTTCTCATGTCCTCTCCTGGCTCTTTAGGTCTTTCCTGACTTCCTTGTAACCCTCAAGTGCTCTAACTGAGTTTTCACATTTTGTCCTAACATAAGCCTTCTTCTTCTTCTTGACCAGGGATTCCACTTCCTTAGTAAACCACGGCTCACGCGTTCTATATCTTCCTCCCTGCCTGACAGGCACATACTTATCTAGGACACACAGGAACTTTTCCTTGAATAAGCTCCACATTTTTAATGTGCCCACCCCCCGCAGTTTCCTTCCCCATCCTATGCTTCCTAAATCTTACCTCATCGCATCGTAATTGCCATTCCCCAGCTGTAACTCTTGCCCAGTGGTATACACCTATCCCTTTCTATCACTAAAGTAAACATAACAGAATTGTGCTCGCTATCACCTACTTCCAAGTCTAACACCTGGCCGGGCTCATTACCCAGTACCAAATCTAATGTGGCTTCGCCCCTTGTTGGCCTGACTACATACTGTGTCAGGAAGCCCTCCTGCACACACTGGACAAAAACTGACCCATCTAAAGTACTTGTACTATAGTGTCCCCAGTCAATATTTGGAAAGTTGAAGTCCCCCTGTGTCTCTCACTCCTATCGAGAATCATCTTTGCTATCCTTTCCTCTACATCTCTGGAACTATTCGGAGGCCTATATAAAACTCCCAACAGGGTGACCTATCCTTTCCTGTTTCTAACCTCAGCCCATACTACCTCAGTTGATGAGTCCCCAAACATCCTTTCTGCAACTGTAATACTGTCCTTGACCAACAATGCCACACCTCCCCCTCTTTTACCATCTTCTCTGTTCTTACTGAAACATCTAAATTCTGGAACCTGCAACAACCATTCCTGTCCCTGCTCTATCCATGTCTCTGAAATGGCCACAACATCGAAGTCCCAGGTACCAACCCATGCAGCAAGTTCACCCACCTTATTCCGGATGCTCCTGGCGTTGAAGTAGACATACTTCAAACCAACTTCTTGCTTGCCGGTGCCATCTTGCGTCCCTGAAACTTGATTTCGGACCTCCCTACTCTCAACCTTTTCTATACTCGAACTACAATTTTGGTTCCCAGCCCTCTGCTGGATTAGTTTAAACCCACCCCAATAGCCTTAGCGAATTTCCCCCCAGGATATTGGTACCCCTGTGGTTCAGATGTAGACCATCCTGCTTGTAGAGGTCCCACTTACCCCAAAAAGAGCCCCAATTATCCAATAATCCAAAACCCTCCCTCCTGTACCGTCCCTGTAGCCACATGTTCAACTCCTCTCTCTCCCTATTCCTCGCCTCACTAGCACGTGGCTAGGGCAACAAACCAGAGACAACAACTCTGTTCATCCTAGCTCTAAGCTTCCATCCTACCTCCCTAGATTTCTGCCTTAAATCCCAATCTCTCTTCCTACCTGTGTCATTGGTGCCTATGTGGACTACGACTTGGGGCTGCTCCCCCTCCCCCTTAAGGATCCCAAAAACACGATCACGAACCCTGGAACCTGGGAGGCAACCGTGAGTCTCTCTTGTCCCCACAGAACCTCCTAACTGTCCCCCTAACTATGGAGTCCCCAATGACTACTGCTCTGCTCCTCTTCCCCCTTCCCTTCTGAGCAGCAGGGACAGATTCTGTGCCAGAGCCCTGTATCCCACTGCTTTCCCCTGGTAAATCATCCCCCCCCAATAGTATCCAAAATGGTATACTTATTGTTGAGGGGAATGGCCACAGGGGATCCCTGCACTGCCTGCCGGTTCCCTTTCCGCGGTGAGAAAAAGAAAGTTGACAGGGTGAATGACCTTTCCTCAAAATTCTCCTAACCTTTCTCTGCTCTGCAGGAAATCTGCTCCCCACATAGCTGTACCTGTGATACAATTTTGCAAATAGAATCATAGAATCCCTACAATGCGGAAAAGGCCATTCAGCCCCTCGTGTCTGCACTGGCTCTCTGTAAATCATCCCACCCAGACCCAGCCATCCATCCTAACCCTGTAACCCTGCATTCCCTGTGATTAATCCATCTAGCCTTTCATTCCTGGACATTCTGGGCAATTTAGCATGTCCGATGCATCCAGCCAGCACAGTTCTTCTCTTCTCCACCTTCTCCAAGATTAGAATATTCCTCCTAAAGTGTGGTAGCCAGATCCGAACAAGTCCAGCTGAGCTTGAGCCAATATTTTACCAAGATCTAATGTAACGTCTTGCTTTTGTTCTCTATTGCTCTATCAATAAAGCCAAAAGTCCTTTGGCTTATTTGACAGCTTTCTCAATTTGTCCTGCTACCTTTAAAGATTTGTTTGCATACAACTTTAGATCTCTTCATTTCCTGCAGTCTCATAAAATTACAATTCAGTTTATACCACCTGCCTTCATTTAATGACCAAAATCTATCACTCCACACATAGAAGATAGGATAGTACAGCACAAAAATGGGCCCTTCGGCCCACGATGTTGTGCCAAACATGATGCCAAATTAAACGAATCCCTTCTGCCGGCCCATATCCCTCCATTCCTTGCATCTTCATGTGTATGAATAAAAGTCCCTTTAATGCCCCTATCAGGGTCCCAGGTTCGATTCCAGCCTTGGCCGACTGTCTGTGTGGAGTTTGCACGTTCTCCCCCCGTCTGCATGGGTTTTCTCCGGGTGCTCCGGTTTCCTCCCACAGTCCAAAGATGTACAGGTCAGGTGAATTGGCCATGCTAAATTTCCCATTGTGTTAGGTGCATTAGTCAAAGGGGAATGGGTCTGGGCGGGTTACTCTTTGGAGGGTCGGTGTGGACTTGTTGGGCTGAAGGGCCTGTTTCCACAAGGTAGGGAATCCAATCTAATCTAATCATATCTCTCTCCACCACCACCCCAGGCAGTGTGTTCCTGACTCCTATCACTCTCTGTGTAAACAATTTACCCTTCACATCTCCTTTGAACTTGCTCCCTCTCACCTTAAATGCATATCCCCTAGTTTTAGACATTTCAACTCTGGGAAAGGATTGTGATCGTCAACACTATCAATGCACCCCATAATTTTATAGACTTCGATCAAGTCTCCCCTCAGCCTCCGCCGCTCCAGAAAAAACAACCCGAGTTTTTCTAGCCTCTCCTTACAGCTCATACCCTCTAATCCAGGCAGCATCCTTGTAAACCTCTTCTGCACGCTTTCCAAAGCCTCCACAGCTTTTCTGTAATTTGGCAACCAGAATTGAATGCAATACTCTAAATGGGGCCTAAATAAAGTCACATAAAGCTGCAACATGACATCCTGACTCTTGTACTCAATTCCCTGACCAATAAAGGCAAGCATGCCATATGCCTTCTTTACCACCCTATCTACTTGTGTGACCACTTTCAGGGAGATATGAATTTGAACCCCAAGATCCCTCTGTACATCAATACTGTTCAGGGTCCTGCCATTAACTGTTTACTTTTCCTTAATATTTAATCTCCTTACACTTTCCTGGATTAAACTCAGTTTGCCATTTATCCGCCCATATCTGTAACTGATCTATATCCTGTTGCATCCTTTGACAACTTTCTACACGATCCACAACTCCACTGATCTTTGTGTCATCTGCATACTTATTAACCCACCTATCTACATTTTCATCCAAGTCATTTATATATATCACAAATAGCAGAGGTCCCAGTACAGATCTCTGCAGAACACCACTCTAGTCATGGACCTCCAGTCTAATAAACAACCTTCCACCACTACCCTCTCCCTTCTATGGACAAGACAATTCTAACTCCATGCGGCCAATGACCATGGATCTCATGCATCTTAATTTTCTGGCTGAACCTATCATGAAGGACCTTGTCGAGAACCTCACTAAAATCATTGTAGACAGCATCCATTGCTCTACCCTCATTGATCACCTTTGTCACTTCCTTGAAAAATTCAATCAAGTTAGTCAGATGTGACTTGTCCTGCACAAAGCCATCTGACTGTCTCTCATTAGGCCATGTTTTTCCAACTGCACATAAATCCTATGCCTAAGAATTTTCTCCGACAGTTTCCAAACCACCGATGTGGGATTCATTGGTCTATATTTTTCTGACATCTTTGCATTGACTTTCATCTGCAATGTGGCTGCGCATCTGCAAGATTTGAAATTATTCTCTATCTAGCCCGGTCCTGCTTATTAGTAAATATCAAAAAAAGGCAATGGTTCTAATAATTTGTAGCTGGAGAATATTATTTACTCCAGATTGAAATATTAGCACAACTATGTGCTCTCTTTCTACTTATTTTACCCATGTTACTACTTTATTTTGTCGCTTTAATCCCATGGATTCTAATTTTGCTAATTGGTCTTTTATGTGACACTTTCTCAAATGCCTCTTGAAAGTCCATATATGCACAAATCACAATGTAAACATTAACTCTTTGTATTATTTCATCAAAGAACTCAATCACGTTAGTTAATGATGACATCCTTTAAGGAATCCATGTCAATTTTAATTTAGGAATCCATGATTTCCCAAATGCCAATTGATTTTTTTCCTTGATTATTGTTGCTAACAGTTTTAGCAAGTTATGTAGATTCACTCATGGTTAGAAAGTTTATTTTATCTCCTTTTGAACAGAGATATATGTTTGTAATTACTGTGTCCTCTGAAACCAGCTTCTATTTCTAAAGATGATTGAAAAGAGTTAGAGCATACTTTAGTTTTCCCAGCTCACTCTGCATAGGTCCAGCACAGCTTTCTGCTTCAACGGATTGGAAACACACCAATCAAAAAAAGATCTATTATGTTCCTTTCAAAATCCTTTTCTCTCTTCACTCTTCATGGTGTTAGTAGCACAGTCTAAGGCAGAATAGCTGAAGTTCCCCATTATCCTATGTGGTTCTTGTATCTTTCAGAAAATTGTCTGAAAAATTGCTTCTATATCTTGTTCCCACTATTGAATGGCCATCATATGCATAGAAGCTCTTCTATTGGTCTTTGATCATTCAAATATAACAACTTTTCAGTGCTAATCAATGTGATTAACACAACACGATTTCGTTCACCATCTTCCCTGAATGTCTTAAATATTAAGTTTCTAATTTCCCTTTCTTTGAATCAGGTCTGTCTTATTGTCACGGTTTTATAGCCCTGCAGTTCATGAACCTTGTGCATGGCTTTATTTTAATTGGTGCTGCCCAATAGATTTGCTGACTGTGTAGTTCCAGCACAGCTATCAGTTGCCTTGCCCTATTCACTAGAACTTCCATTCTGAACACTTTGTGTCACTTCCTCTCTCTGCACCGTCTCAAAATAGTTTTCACTGGTGCTTTTTGTTATCTCTGCTATCTCTCTCTGTATGCTTCTTGTTAGCTGTTCTCCTCTGCGAAGCATCTTGGGATATTTTTCCACGTGTAGACACTATATAAATGTAAACCATCATAGCTGTCACCCTATGCATAAGTTCAAATAGAAATAACCATAATCCTAGTTTTAGAGCTTCTGAGAATGTCTGGGATGTTCATGGCACATAGGAATAGGAGTCTGCCATGTTGCTTGTACAGCTAAATCAGGCTTGCACCTCACCATGTGGTGGTTTGCTGCTTCCATCCTGTTTCCTTGTAGGGCCTGCTTAGTCTAGAGTTGTTGAATAAACTACATACTGCTTTTTTCTCGAAGAAGCCAATGCATTGAACAAGTAGTTTATTGCAAGTTAGCAACTAATTACTTGTTACATTGATATGATTGACAAACTCTGTGTAACAATGTGGATGACCTGGATATTAAAACTTAATCCTTCAAGATTCTAAGCTGTTCTGCCCACATATCCATATGACCCATTTATCCTGGGTCAAGCATATGGCACTACTCAATATCAACAATTTCAGGACCTTTTGAGCCCATATACAGCATTTCTCCCGAGATTTCTTCCCATCATTAATATTGCACTTTTGTGTATGTTAACCATTACCTGCCCCTCACAGACTTTACAGAGTTAGGTGACCAGGAGACCTCACCATTCTTTGAACAGGAGGACTTGTGGTTTGCTAGTTGAAGATCATTGTCTATGATTCTTTTCCTGACAGTCTGAGGTCTGTAGGTCCCTTTAGTTTGGACACTATTAATGTTTTGAATTTCCTTCACCGAGGACATCTTCCCTGCTGGATCAGACATTTTGTTTTCAGTATTTAGAATCACAGGACATTGGTCATCCTTTCTCAGTGGTGGCTTTCTTTAATTGTGTGCACTATTTCTTCAAACTGCATCAGCAATTTTTTTTATTTTCAATCTCTATGCAGACTTGTGCTGAGCTAGGTGCAGTCTTTACTTCAAATTGATCATTGGTTTAAACATTCTCATTCATTTCACCAATTGCAATATTGATGAAAATGACATGCTCCTTTCCGCAGTTCTACCATTTAAAGCCTGCTTCCTTCTGGCATGACCTCTGTCTCTGTTACTGAGGGTCCTGCCTGGAAACAGAAGGAAGCCGAATATTCTGCATGACCTTTCTTCTCCAAGTCACATCAGCATCTATCATCAGACGTGAATCTGTCATGGCTGTTTGTTCACCTCACTGAGTTACATTCTGTGTTGTAGATTTTCTGGCACTAGCAGGGATCTACACGGCCTGCTTGGTGTAGCGTGGTATGGGAAAATCAGTGTTTTAGTCTACAGTAAATAGAAGAGTCCTGTTTATTCAACTCAGTTGTTTAATAGACGTTGGCAACTAATTGTGGGTTACAATGAAATGATAGACATTTTTAGAAAGAAAATGATGGTGCCCTGGATGTTGGGTCTTATACCTTTGACCTCCTAAGAGGTTCTGCCCACAAATCTATCATCAATATTAAGATATTAATCTATCATCTTAAGATTTTCAACTTACATAACCATAGCAGCTTTTAAGGAGGAGAGAATCTAGTCAGTGTTTGCCCTTCGATTTGAGGATGATTTCTACTCTCACTCGTGTTGTTGGTTGACTGCTTTTGTGTGGTTCATCCTCCTATCACTCCTGAATGACCAAGGTTGTGTGGTTGAATGGTTTACCCCTCTGTCCTGGATTTAGCAATGCAAGGAATGAACCTCTCTCTATCTACCCTATTCACAACTTGAATACATTGAAGCACTTGACAAGAAGACAGACTTGCATTGTGCTATAAATGTGCATTGACATAGCACATTCCATGATCTCAGAACATCCAGAAGCTCTTTAGAGTCAATAACTACACTGTTGTAATGTAGGAATTCTGAAGTAGATCACCTCTGAAGTTTCTACATTGAAGATAATACAAGCCCAGTCTATGCAAACTGACCGCACAATTTAATCCTTTTAGCTCAACCTAATTTTAATTTTTTCTTTGCACCAATTAGAGATGTAGGAAAGCTCAGAGAGAAATTATATCTGACAACTTAAATGACATATTGTTCAAACAGCTATCTACAGACTGTGCCATTTAAAGTGGCAAATGTGCTCCTATGTCATTCAGCACCCATTAGCTACAATGAATAGATCAGAGAGTGAAATGTAGCTCCGGATTATCATTACTCTGCTGGAATTACACACAATCAATCATATGAATAGCAATTATACGAATTCAACTGTCAACAAATATCAAGAGACCCCAGTCTCCTGAGTGAGAGGCAGAATTAACAGACATATTCTCACTGACTGGAGTAGTGTGATTTTTTGTACTAGATTACTGCAGCAGGATATCTACCACTGGTGGGGGAATGGAACAGCTCAGCTGGATTATAAAATCACTGACATCTTGTTTTCCCGGTGGCTCAGTGGATGAACATGTTGTGACGCAGCACCACAAGGCATGTTTTAATCTGATCTATAATCTGTGTAGAGAAAGAGCAAGGAAAGAGCTAGGTTATCATAGGGGCTAGGATGGGCACCTTGATCTCTTCCACTGTTAGGTGCCAGCAGCAGGCACCTGTACTGCTATGGGTATGTCAGGTCCCCACTAGAAGAGAGACGCAGTAAAGGAGGCATTTGAAAGCAGCTCATCAAACCCAGTGCCATGTTTTAAAGATTTCTTTTAACTCAATTTCTGTAATCAATGACATTAAGCAGAGAAAGGGAAAAGGTAGTGGGGTAGGGGACGATCCTTCAATCCAGGGCTCAGATTGGCCCCACTTGCACCTTTGGGTTGACCTATACACCAGCCTTATTGAACTGCCTTATTGACACTTGCAAAGCAAATCCTCTCTCACCTGTCCTCATCTTTTTCACATTGTCAAAAGGCCGTGTTTAGGGCAGGCACATGTTCTCTGCGTGAATTGAGGCAAAGTTGGATTCTAGCAAGTTTTGAGAAGATTTATAGCTCAGGTTGAGGTTCTGGATGTAGGTTTGCTCGCTGAGCTGGAAGGTTCATTTCCAGGCATTTCATCACCCTACTAGGTAACATCTTCAGTAGGCCTCAGGCGAAGCACTGTACATGATTCCTGCTTTCGAGTTATATGTTTGGGATTCTTTGGGGTAGTGATGTCATTTCCTGTGGTGATGTCATTTCCTGTTCTTTTTCTCAGCGGGTGGTAGATCGGGTCTAACTCGATGTGTTTGTTGGTAGAGTTCTAGTTGGAGTGCCAGAATGAAAGTTGGATTCTGAGTGGAGGTATTAGGTCCTCAGGGTTCTGCAGAAATCTTTACACTATCAAATCCTTCACCATCTCTCCATTCCTCACCTAATGTGTGCCATAATGTAGGAATCAGACAGTTAGTATGCGCAGAAGGAGTCTAGTCAGCCCATCAGCCCATCAGGTTCATCTGGCTCTCTGCTGACCTATCCAATCAACCCCATGACTCCACTTCTACTTCCACCCTTGTAGCCCAGTAAGTTTATTTCCATCAAGTGTCCATCTCATTCTGAAATCACTGATCATTTCTACTTCCATAATCTTGTGCACATCTATCGATCTCACCTCAATCACATATACTACAAGAGAAACAACCCAGTTTCTACAACCCAACTCTATAGGCAAAATTCTTCATCCTTTGAACAATCTTTGTACCCTCACATCCTTCCTAAAATGTGTTGATCGTAATGAGATGCAATACTCTAAATGTCATGATTTGGAGGAGCTACTGTTGGACTAGGGTGGACAAAGTTAAAAATCAGACATTCTTGACAAAGGACTTTTGCCCAAAACATCGATTTTCCTGCTCCTCGGATCCTGCATGACCTGCTGTGCTTTTCCAGCGCTACTCTAATCTTGACTCTAATCTCCAGCATCTGCAGTATTCACTTTCACCCAAAGTTAAAAATCACACTGCACCAGGTTGTAGTCCAACAGGTTAATTTGGAGGCACTAGCTTTCAAAGTGCTGCTTCTACAACCACCTGATGAAGGAGCAGTGCTTTGAAAGCTAGTGCCTCCAAGTAAACCTTTTGGACTATAACCTGGTGTTGTGTGATTTTTAACTTACTCTTGTGACGGCAGCCATATTTTTATAGAGATTTGCCATAACATCCCTATATTCAAGACCTTTATTTACAAAGATTTCAATGTTCATTATCTTTTGGTTGGATAGATGTTCCCTGACATTGTCCCCAGAATGCCCTTGCTTGCGTTTTAGGGTTATGCTCTTTACTCTGGACACCCCAATGTAAGATTTATGAATAAATTAAAATGTAAACTTTTAACTGCTGCCAGTTCTTTCAGAAAACTAAAGTCCTGTCCCTTTGCTTTAGCCGAAGTTTCAACTTATGCTGAGAGAATTCCTTGTCATCGCCCTAGTGGGCACAAGCTGCAAAAAATTTCACACAATTTTTCTCCATGGCATAGCATTCCGGAAAATCGTAAAGGAACAGCTACAAATCTAATGCTGAAGACCTATGAGAGAAATCGATAAACCTCTGAAGTGATTAAATGCTGGACAATTGCCAGTGCCTGACAGCCTGAGGCAAGTTAGCCATTTCACAATAGACACTCAAACCAGCAAGTTATTTCCTTTCTTTATAAGCATACAGGATTTTATTTCTCTATTAATACATAATTTAGTAATATCTTCAAGTGTTTTTGCCACTGTGTATTTCAAATATAATAAAAATAACAACCACTGGTTTACTCCAGTTTCTGGTTGCACTGCCTAGATGCTCGCAACATTAATATTTGTTCTGTCTCATTACTACGAGGCTTAATTGTTATTTGCAAAATCCAGATTGACACTTTAGTATGGTACTACATGAATATTGTACTATTGGAGACACCATCCTTCAGATGAGGTATCAAATTGAGTTCCAGCTTTCACCATGGGAGCTCCTCTACCTTGACAGAAAGATTTACATTTCTCGATAGCACCTCATACAATCTCAGGATGTCTTAAAATGCTTTACAGATGATTTGTTAGAAATGTTGTAATATAAGAAATGTGAGTGCCCATATAGCAAAGCACCACAAACAACGATTAAATGTCAGAAAGACTTAAAAATTTGATTTTTATTTAACTGATGTTAGTTGAGGGATAAATATTTGAACAAAGGCAAAATACGATGAATGCAGGAAATCAGAAATAAATAGAGAGATCACTGGAGAAACTCAGCAGATCTGGCAGCATCTGTGGAGAGAGAAACAGAGATAGCATTCTGACCCTTCTTCAGAATGGAAGAACTGTCAGACCAGACTCAAAACATCACTCTGTTTCTCTTCCATGCCTCCCCAGCAGACTTGCTGAGTTTCTCCAGTATTCTCTGTGATTGCAAAGGATAAATAATGGCCAGGTCAGCATGGAGAACTCCCCTGCCCGTTTACACAATAATGCCAGGACGTCTTTGGCATATATCTGAGAAAATGATCTGAACATCTCATCTAAGTGGCAGGATCTCCAACAATGCTGCATTCCTTAAATACTAGGCTGGTATTTCAGTCCAGATTTTCTGATGATGTAATGTTTGAACCCTGTGTCTTCAGACTGTGAGATGGGAGTTCTTCTGTGGAACCATAAGACAGTAAGCTATAGGAGGATAATTAGGCCATTCAGCTTCACCATTCAATGGTGCCTGATATGTTTCTCAACCCCATCCTCATGCCTTGTTCTGGTAACCCTTAAACTCCTTATCAATCAAAAATCTATCTATTTCTGTGTTAAATATACTCACTGATATGTCTTCCACAGCTCTCTGTGGCAATGGATTACTCATCTCATTTCTAAAGGGTCATCCCTTCACTTTGGTCCTAGTCTCTACTCCTAGGGGAAACATCTTCACCACATCCATGCTATCCGAGCCTCTCTGTGTTCTGTAAGTTTCATCTTTCTAAACTCCATTGGATACAGACCCAAAGTCCTCAATCGTCCCTCATAAGAAAAGCCCTTCATCCCCGGAATATTCATGTAAACCTCCTCTGGATCCCCTTCCAAGGCCAGCACATCCTTCCTTAAATGCAGGGCCCAAACTGCTCACAATATTCCAAACGTGGTTTGACCAGAGTCTTATATAGCCTCCACAGTACATCTTGGCTTTTGTATTCTAACCCTGTTGAAATGAATGCTAATGCTGCATTTGCCTTCTTAATTCCCAACTGAACCTGCATGTTAACCTGATGAGAATCCTGAACTGGGACTCCCAAGTCCCTCTGTGCTTCTGAGTTTTGAAACCTTACCCCATTTTGAAAATAGTCTATGCCTCTATTGCATAACCCCATGCTTCCCCACATTGTATTCCATCTGTCACTTTTTTGCCCATTGTCCTAGCCTGTTCAAGTTCTTCTGCAGCCTCTCTGCTTCCACAGCATGACCTGTCCCTCCATCTATCTTTGTATCATCTGTAAACGTAGCAACAATGCCCTCAGTTCCTTGGTCTAGATCATTAATGTATAATGTGAACAGTCCTGGTCCCAAGGCCTATAATTTCCCATCTTCTGCCTCTTTCCTTTAATAAACACGGGTGTTACATTAGCCAGTTTTCATTCCTTTGTGACCCTCCCTGATTCCAATAGTTCCTGAAAGATCACCATCAATGCTGTACAATCTCCTTAGTTATCTCCTTCAGAACTCTGGGATGTAGCCCATCTGGTCCAGGTTATATATTCACCTACAGCTTCCCCAGCATCTTCTCTTTAATGATGCCCACTACACTTACCTTTGCCCTATGATTCTCTTGAAATTGGGGTATCTTCCACTGTTAAGACTGATGTTAAGTACCTATTCAGTTCCTCCTCTATTTCTTGGTTCCTCATTACCACTTCTCAAACATCATTTTCCAGTGGCCCAAAGTCCACTCTTGCCTATCTCTTATCTTTTATGTATCTAAAAAAAAAACACTTGCAAGCTTCTTTGATATTATTGGCTAGCTTACTCTCAAATTTCATCTTCTCACCTTCCCCCAATGCTTTTTTTAGTTATCGTCTGCTGCCTTTTAAAGGCTTCCCAATCCTCTAAATTCCCAATAATCTTCACCACATTGTATACCTGTCTGTTTCTTTGATGTTCTCCTTGAGTTCCTTCGTCAGCCATGGTTGCCAATTCCTCCCCTTAGTATGTTTCTTCTTCCCAAGGATTAATTACTGTTGTGACTCCTGAACTACCTTAGAAACCCCTGCCATTACTGCTCCACCAAATTCACTGTTAGGCTCCACTTGCAATCAACTCTGGCCAGCTCCTCCCTCATGTCTCTGTAGTTACCATCACTTAATTATAATGCCATGGCATCTGATTCCAGCTTTGCCCTCTCAAACTGCAGGGTGAATTCTAGCATATTATGGTCATTGCCTCTTAAAGGTCCTTCCATTTAAACTCTCTAATCAAGTCTGCCTCATTACATGTCACCAAATTCAGATTTGGCTGTTTCCTAGTTGGCTCTACCACAAGCTGCTCCCATAAACCATCTTGTGGACATTCCATAAGTTCCTCTCCTTGACATCTACACCAATCTGATTTTCCCAGTCCCCCTGTGTATTAAAGTTCCCATGATTATTGTAATAGTGCCTTTTTACAAGTCTTTTCGATCTCCTGATCTGTTTTCTTTGACTACTACCAGGAGGCCCACACATAATTCCCAACTGAATCTTTTTCCTTTGCAGTTGCTCAACTCTCCCCACAAGCATTCTATGCCGTCTGACTCAATGTCACTTCTTGCTATCAATTTAATTTCATTTCTTACTAACAAGCCAACCCCACCATCTGTACCCATCTGCCTTGCCCTTCAATAGGACGTGTATCCTTGGATAATTAGTTTCCAGGCCTGATTCCTTTGCAGCCATGTCTCTGTGATACCCACAGCATCATGCCAGCCAATTTCAGTCT
The DNA here is from genome assembly GCF_004010195.1 of Chiloscyllium plagiosum. Classification (NCBI taxonomy): domain Eukaryota; kingdom Metazoa; phylum Chordata; class Chondrichthyes; order Orectolobiformes; family Hemiscylliidae; genus Chiloscyllium; species Chiloscyllium plagiosum. The sequence goes on along the minus strand of NC_057738.1, from coordinate 14,044,943 downwards.
GTCCTACAAGCTCCTGTACCTTGATTCGTATACTGAGTCCATTCAAGTACAACACCTTCAGTCCTGCATTGACCATCGTCCTTCTCATTTTTGTCTCCTTATTTGCTGTGCCTGATGTTATATTCCTGACCTTTCCGTATTCTGTTCTATTTCTTGTCCTGGAAACTTTAATAATTTCTATTGAGCCCTCTCCTCTTTAAAATTTTCCATAATTTGCAATGCGACTGAACCCCATCCTTTTTCCCTCACTATTTAGTTTAAAGTCCTATCCACATCCCTAGTTATACCATTCACTAGCACTTTGGTCCTGGAATGATTCAGGTGGAGTCCACCTCATCGCAACATCTCCCATCAGAACAACAGCTGACACCTAAAGGATGATGGGAAGGGATGAATGATACTTGCATCATCCTGACCAACCCCACAATGTGAAATACCGATTAGCTGGCCGTTATCACACTGCTGTTTGTATTTGAGTCTGCTGTTGGTGTTACAGTGGGAAAATGTAAATGTGTCCATGAAGAGGGAGTGGAATCACCAGCACTAGTGAGGGATAACTGGCCGGACTTCAGTGAGTCAACTGGGTCTGTCCTTCTGCTCTGAGCTCCAAGCTCAAGGGCCCATATCTGCAATGGTTGTTTCTAGGTTACCAACTTTGATATCATCAAAGACAATTGTTGTCACGTGCTTTCTCTTGACCTTCCAGAAAGTTTGACTTCCACTCAGGACCCTCACGACTTTGAGATCATCCAGTCAAGGGCCATACAGACAAGATACGTCTATTTTTTCTGCCCTCCCATCTCTCTTCAATTTAATAACCTTGATAGCCATGAATTGTCCTTATCACCAAATGCTTGCTTAAATCAGCAGTGCCTGCTTTACCTTGCAGAGTGATGGTGGTGGAGTAGCAGCGTAACATGTGGGCTCATCTACTCCATCCACTTTACATTCTTTTTCTCGTTATGTTTTTCTTTTAAAAATGTTTCCATTTATTGTGGGACCTTAGCTTCTTTCAACAACTTCAGCAGAAGGTGTCTTCTCCCAGCCCAATCCCAGAGACGAGGAGGCTTCAGTTGGTCTGGAATGGTGGTATAGGCCTGGGCATCTGGTAGGATGCTCTCATGGTGTGGCCGTCTCCCAAGGGGCAATCTTGGCCTGGCACAGAGATCTTCTTCAGGGGCTTCCGGGTATTCCAGCAGCCTGGTGTGAGGGTCTAGACCTGGTATGGCCAGGGTGGTCTCGGCCTGGCCTTGCGTGGCAGTTTTGGCCTGGCTTTCCAGGAGCCCTTAATTGAAATGTGATGTATTTTAACATTTTTTCTTCTTACTTATATCTTCTGTCATTAATGTAGATCCTGTGGTATGATGCCTAATAAAACTTGTCACTGTACCTTTTGCAAAAATATATGTGACAATAAATGGCTATTCTAGTCGGCTATTGACCATGCGAAGTTGGTCACTTTGCCCACACTTTTAGAGACTTAGCTGTTGACCATACTGATGTAGGAATTAAGATGTAGCCATTCTGCTACACTCCAAATTAAGAAGAATTTTCTTTGTGCCAATTTCTTAACACTGCATTAACTATTATGTGGAGCAAAAATCAGATAACTTTGAAATTATTGAAGTAGAGAAAGCTTGAAAGCAATGCATCAATTGCCAATCACCCCTAAAACCTTACACCAATGGGCCATCCAGTCTCAACAAATAATGATGATGCACTCATGGAGAAGGTGAAATATTTCCTTGTGAAATTTAATTTGAAAACATACCTTTGTGCTTGTATGTTAATGGCAATGGAGTAGGGAAGGAAAGTTTTAGCCGTGATTTTGGCCTTCCTGTTTGACCAGGATGCTCTAACAGAGGGGTCCGTCGATGTAGAATTGTTGGCTATTAGTGGCTTTCAGCCATTAAGTCGAATGTATTTTACATGCAGGCTGCTGGCATTCGGAATTTTAATTATATTCATGTGGGAACAGTCAGAAAGAAAGAAAATGTAAGTGACATGCAGTTCCAACTGCAACACCAACACTGGCACAACGTTGACAAAATCCCACTTTTTGAATTGGGAGACACACCAAATTAAGACCAATGTTCAAGGTTAGATCAGCAACATAAGGATAACTCATTGCCTACCGTTCCCTAAAGGTACAATGCACGGATGAAGCTGTGGACCTGAGGTGATGGTTTGTCTTTGTCTAAATCTTTGACAAATGGCAAGAGTAGGAGAAGTTTGTATGGTTCAGTTCCCACAAGAAAGTGAGAATAGTGATGGTGGGGAAATTGATGGCTAGTTTCTCAAATAGTGCAGGAATTGGGCTGGCAAGAGGATGTCACTGCTGGTCCTAAGATCCTCAATTGGCAGGACAGCAAGGTACTGTCAGGCTTGGGAAGATGGAAAGGCAGGAGGGAGAAGCTTTCCAAAGGGAGCCAGGCTTGGGTTTATTGGACTTTAAAATGTGTTGCTGGAAAAGCGCAGCAGGTCAGGCAGCATCAAAGGAGGAGAATCGACGTTTTGGGCATAAGCCCTTCTTCAGGCTTATGCCATAAACGTCGATTCTCCTTCTCCTTTGATGCTGCCTGACCTGCTGCGCTTTTCCAGCAACACATTTTTAAGCTCTGATCCCCAGCATCTGTGGTCCTCACTTTCTCCTAGTTGGGTTTATTGGACAGTCATTACTGTAGTCATGTACTGTGTGTCAAAGGGAGACAACTGGATCACATGTGGCCGGTAAGCTGTCAGGAAGGGGACCTATGGTGGACTCAGTACCAGGTTCAACACAAGAGCTCATAGACTGAATCCAGCAACTGCAGCCCCACCTCTGAGGATGAAGTTTGTGAACCTTCAGAGGTGTTCACTTACACCTTGCACCAGCAGAAAGACTGTCACTTTGGTGTGGGGTGCACTTTGTCTCAAGTAGACTAGGGAATACGATCTAGTGAGCACATCACACAGATTTACAGTTGGTGGAGGAAGAAATACCTGAGGTCTCTGACACTCTGAGCACTGCCAGAGCTCAGGCATCTGCCTTGCCCTAGGAAGACAATGTTCTTCTGTCCTCAGCCATAAGTAGTCAACCTGAAGAGAGAAGTCAAGAAATATCAGGCAGTTTCTCCCAAGGTGCTCAATAGACTGGAGCAACAGATTGAGGCATTCATCCATTTCCTGTCTACTGTGATGGCTCCAGTAGTTTACGTATTGCCATGGAAACTTTGGCAGCTTCCTTGAAGACCCAGCTCCAGCAGAATGTTCAGTGGCTATTGGATTTACACTCAATGTGCATCCTATTGCTCAAGCCATTTTTGATCAGTATCAATAACAAGGCGAGAGGATATGAGTCACTTTGGCCAATGGATTGGTGCCGCAGAGACACCCACAGAGAGGGGTAGTGAGGGATAGCACTGCAGGAGCTTCTTCTCATGATACTCACGAGATGTCTGACCTTCTCACTTGTGAGAAAAAGCCCCTTTGAGGGGTTTAAAGTTTCAGGCCCAGCTATGAATAGCCTGCAACAACTTTGATACAGTTCCATTTCATGTTATGCACCTTTATTACACAATTAAGCAACAATGAGTACTCACAACGATCCTGGCTACTCAGAACTAGAGTCTATTTCAGATGATCTTCAAAGTTGGTCACCAAAGGTTGCCTCAGCTGTCAGGGAATCACTCATTGATGAGTTGGGGATTGGAGGCAAGGCACTTCTGATTACTTTCAGGATCACTGGTGTTTAGGGGATGTACCAGGGCCTGGAATGTCCAGTGAGATGACCATTGGGATGATGGCAGAATGTCTCATGTACCTACAGGCTCCAGGATGGAAAGGTCTCAACTCTGTACCAGAAGACCTAAGGATATGAGTTACCAATGTTCAGATCACATGTCCATCTCTCATAATTTTGCATTCAAATAGTGGAATACTAGTGGCCAGACCTGTAACTGTGTAAATGTTGTCAATGAGGACGATAAGGAAGGATTGCAAGGGTACAGTGAAGGCTCATGGCATTTTGGAGCATCGCAGGGCACCGAAGGAGCATCTCAGGTTATGGAACAAATCAAGAAGCAGAGTCTCTATTGTGAATTGTATGTCTTTACTGTATAGATCATTTCAGCACAATCATCCAGTGACACATAACCATGGAAGTGCCAGCTGAATTCCAGACACTGTTGTGCTAACTTTGGCCCTAGGTAAAGCTTACATCTATTCTTTAGCTTTTACTGAGGTGATAAGATCAGAACCAGAGCTGAAAAAGAGAAGTCACCAGTTTACTGCATCAATAAAGTGAACGACAATCCATCTAGATCCATGAGGAGTGTGGAACACAGCAAGCAGAGGTCTGACAGCCAACTGTGTAAATGTAAACATAATATGTACAGAAGCTGTCTCTGTCAGCCTGGGGACAGTTGCTGAATGCTGTCTCCAGCTAGTCAGGGGGATCAATGGAACATTGTCCAGTTTTCCTCCTCTTGATAGTTATTCTGGCCCATCAGAGGAGAATCCTCATTCACATCCTCCTCCTCAGAAGTTTCTCCTTTCTGCCAACACTTCCCCTCTGATGATTGAGATTGTGCAGGGTACAGTACATAACGAGATAGTAGGCAACCATAGAGTCATAGAGCCATAGAGATATACAGCATGGAAACAGACCCTTCGGTCCAACCCGTCCATGCCGACCAGATATCCCAACCCAATCTAGTCCCACCTGCCAGCACCTGGCCCATATCCCTCCAAACCCTCCCTATTCATATACCCATCCAGATGTCTCTTAAATGTTGCAATTGTACCAGCCTCCACCACTTCCTCTGGCAGCTCATTCTATACATGTACTACCCTCTAGTGGTGAAAAAGTTGCCCCTTAGGTCTCTTTTATATCTTTCCCCTCTCACCAAAAAACCTATGCCCACTAGTTCTGGACTCCCCGACCCCAGGGAAAAGACTTTGCCTATTTATCCTATCTATGCCCCTCATAATTTTGTAAACCTCTATTAGGTCATCCCTCAGCCTATGACGATCCAGGGAAAACAGCCCCAGCCTGTTCAGCCTCTCCCTGTAGCTCAGATCATCCAACTCTGGCAACATCCTTGTAAGTCTTTTCTGAACCCTTTCAAGTTTCACAACATCTTTTTGAAAGGAAGAAGACCAGAATTGCATGCAATATTCCAACAGTGGCCTAACCAATGTCCTGTACAGCCGCAACATGACCTCCCAACCCCTATACTCAATACTCTGACCAATAAAGGAAAGCATACCAAACGCCTTCTTCACTATCCTATCTACCTGTGACTCCACTTTGAAGGAGCTATGAACCTGCAAGGTCTCTTTGTTCAGCAACACTCCCTAGGACCTTACCATTAAGTGTATAAGTCCTGCTATGATTTGCTTTCCCAAAATGCAGCACCTCGCACTTATCTGAATTTAACTCCATCTGCCACTTCTCAGCCCATTGGCTCATCTGATCCAGAGTCTTCTACTTTTGAGCCAGTTCTGTATCCAAATGGCTAGTTCTCTCTGTATTCCATGAGATCTAACCTTGCTAATCAGTCTCCCATGGGGAACCTTGTCGAACGCCTTACTGAATTCCATATAGATCACATTTACGGCTCTGCCCCCATCAATCTTCTTTGTTACTTCTTCAAAAAACTCAATCAAGTTTGTGAGACATGATTTGCCACACACAAAGCCACGTTGACTATCCCTAATCAGACCTTGCCTTTCCAAATACATTTACCTCAGGATTCCCTCCAACAACTTGCCCACCACTGAGGTCTGTAGTTCCCTGGCTTGTCTTTACCGCCCTTCTTAAACAGTGGTACCACATTTGCCAACCTCCAGTCTTCCGGCACCTCACCTGTGACTATCGTGATACAAATATCTCTGCACAAGGCCCAGCAATCACTTCTCTAGCTTCCCATAGAGTTCTCAGGTACACCTGATCAGGTCCTGGGGATTTATCCACTTTTAAGCCCTGTCTAGGATACACTGCTTGACACTGTCCAGGCCTCAGATCTCATTTTCATGAGGCCTGTGGTCTTTTCTGCAATGGTCTGTGTCAAAGCATATGCAGCATTTTATCTTGGTATCAATATAAGACCCAGGCTGCTGGATGACCTTCTGCAATTCACTGTTAACCTTCAGTTACGTTCCACAGCGCTGGCAGCAAAAATGAAGGCCACAATCATTGACAATGTTTTGCTTGAAGCAGAAAAGGCAAAGTGCATCCTGAGATTAAAGGTGGCAAACCAAGGTACCAGGTATTTGCAATTCAGTAGCTGAGCATCCTGATTGGGCAGAAATTAGTTGGGAAAGCCAAGTTAATTCCAGTTGTACAATCACTAAGGTGCAAATGCATACATATTGCCATCAGATGACAGGAAGGTCAACTTACTTTCTGGGTCGGGTGGACTTCATTCCTAAAGTTTAGTTTATTGATGAGAATCTGTTCTTTGGAGTCTTGCCCAATTTATTCATCATACCTGCCATTATTTTCATCCCCACTAAGAGCAGAAAAAAACACCCATAGGTACATATGACAGGTGACCTATGCCCTATTCAGACGGGCCAAAGAATTAGTCACACTCTTTGATAGTCAGGCTCACTAGAGTGGTTGGTTGCAGTGCCATAGGTGGCACAGTCGCTCAGTGGTTAGCACTGCTGCCTCACAGTACCAGAACCCCAGGTTTGATTCCCTTCTTGGATGACTGCCCGGGTTTCCTCCGGATGCTCTGGTTTCCTGTCACAGGATTGGCCATGCTAAATTGCTCATAGTGTCCTGGGATATGTAGATTGGGTGAGTTGGTTATGGTGGATGTGGGGTTTATGGGAGTAAAGGGTGTAGGTCTGTGTTGGATGCTCTTCGGAGGGGCTGTGTGGACTCAATGGGCCGAATGGCCTGCTTCGACACTGTAGGGATTCTATGATTGTGTCGTTCCCAAAGGTATGGGATATAACCAACTGTACAAGTGTCCATTACAGCAACTTGGGAACAGCCAGCTGATTAAATCTGAACAGTTTCCAACCTTTTAACTTCTAAGTTGTCCATGACCACCAGAAAAGAGCTATGTAGGTGTGTGCTCATTCCCCAAAGAGGTGTCCTAAATCGTACATTTTAAAAACATCCAGCTCTGGAACCTGTTGGATGCCCCAGCCCAGGTATAGCATTGGATCATGGGTGATAAGTACTCAGACATTGCTCATGATATCAGTGAGTCATTCCCAAAGCCTGTTACAATGCTACACACAGCAGAACATGGGCAGACATAGAGGAGGTGGTAGGGTTATTTTGAGCAGTCTGAGAACATTTTGCATTTCCCGCTACAAAGGGAGTCTGGGAGTCTGCAGTGTCTTGCACAACTTGGCAATGCAAAAGAGAAGTAAAATTATCAACCGAGTACATGGTGAGAGCTGCTAACCTGTTCAGATGAGGATAACTGGGAGGAATATGAGGGGGAGGACAGAGATCTGTCAGCAACTGTCATAGAGATCAGGGCCAGGGAGAGAGATGTCAGGGACAATATCATTTCAATCATTTTGATCAAGAGTGATGCACCAACCTGACCATCATTTCATTTCCTGATCTGATTGTAAACCCATCTTTTCATCCTCCATCTGGACCTACCTCAGCAAATATTTCCTCTACTCTTTGGATGTGAAGATAAGTGGACCATTCTCATGTGGGAATGGATAGAGATGACTGCCCTCGACGATGCCGGCTTCGTACAGGCAATTCTGTTCATGAAGCTCTCAGGAGCCTGCTCCTTGACCACTGAGTCAGTGCCATGCTTGTGTGAGTAACATCAGTTCTCAGACTGATCTGTAACCTCAGCCAATCTACTGGGGATGTCATTTATAGGAAGGCCAGCATGTTCAGCCATGTCACATTGCCTACGCCGTACAAATTGAACCACGCACAGCAAATGCTCATAATGAGCAGAAAACATTATGTGAAAATATATACACCTGTCCATAACATACTGCATCTCAGCACCTGGGCGACGATGCCTTGGGGTGAATGGATCACATGATCGCATTGGCTTTCACTGATGGTTGCCAATTTCTCCATTGAGGAAACGAATATGCCAGAGTTTTGGCAAGTGTAACAGCTTGACTGGATTCTGCCGTCATCCAAATAAAATTTACATTATGCCTCGCCTGCCTTTGCATTTCTGTCAGACTCATTGTGGCCAAAACCAATGGTCTAACATTATACTGGGAAACAGGTAGTGCCTGATCCCCAACATTGCACTCATTTTCAGAGACCTCAGTGGTCACAGCCTTCCTCTGCTGCACGTGGCCCACATTTACACACAAAAAGCCAGGTGAATGTATCTGAGCTGGTGGACAATGAGGGAGAAAGTACGGTGGTACGGTGCACAGTGCATTCTTTCAGCATTACTCACCTTCATCTGAGGTGGAGTCATCAGTTAGTATTATTAACTTTGGCCTGTGGCAGTGGCATGCAGTGGAGAATGACAAGATCAGCTCAGTTTATGAGGAAAGCACAGTTTCACATGTGACTCCAGTGTGCCGATGTCTGAACATCATTCCCACTCTACTACCCAGCTAGACCAGCCTTGCTATCTGTAATGGACAGCCACTTTAGTCTCCATGAATGATCAACAACTCCTGCTCAAATGGCTTGATTGTTCTCAACTTGGACACTCCTCCTCCAGCCTGGAATCGGTCCAAAGCATTGAATGACTCCTTATCCTGCATGTGAAACTGAGGAGTTATTAGCCTGCCAAAAAAACCATAACTCACCTGTCCCCATGCATCCCCTTGCCACGCACTGCCCATGCAATCTAACTGGCACCCAATTTCCTGAATATGCATAACGTCAGCTGATCTGGCTTCTTTTGCCATGTGTACTGCTGAAGAGGGCACATTTCCCATCCTGGCCTTTTTCCAGTGGTCAAGTGTGAGAGTTGCTTCTTCCTACTCCTGGGAAAGATAATGCCCCACTTTTCTCCACGTGATCTGGAGGAGAATTAGCTGGGAGGCACAATGAATTATGGCCACTCTTTATCTGTGTCAAGACATCTTTGTGAATGAAAGTGGAGTGATTGATGTCCGAAAGGAAAACTCAGCAGATGAAATAGGGAGAATGATTTTCTACAGGTGTATGACCGCTTCTCCCAGTCGGTACCAGATCTTCCTTCCAGCAGAGAATGGATGTTTGCCTGTTATCGCCCTGTCTGACCTAGAAAGGAGTCAGCTGTTTTGAAGAGGTTGGGTAGTTCACCTTCTACCTTCTTGGTGTGATTACAAATGCGACACAGTCCTACCACATGCAAACATCGCGTAATTACATGTACAACACATGATCCTGCATGCATGTAGAATTTACAATTAGACACATGGGGATCCTGAAGTAAATAATACCCCATTTTCTTGTCCCACCATCAGGAGCCTCATTCCCCTTCCTAAAGTCTTCTCGGGTAGACTAAGGTAAGAAATGAATATCTGGCTCAAAATACAAAACTACATTTTCTTATGGCCCCATAAAGAAGTTGGAAGGACCGCATGGGTGACTAAGTAGAGAGCAACTCCAGTCAACAATATGGGGTTGGATGATGGTTCAGTTAAGAGTGGCTAAAGGCACATCAGGTTCTGGCTAGTCCTTCACCTCTCTGGCTACCAATAACAACAGTAACTGTATCTTACAGTTAGGAAGTGCTTTTAATGTTGGAAAACACGTAAGCTGCTTCACAGCAGTATTATGAAATAAAATTGGACAGAAATCCACATGAGGAAATGTTTGGCAAGATGTCAAGCAGACTGGTCATAGTGATCAGTTGTAAGGATTGTCTTGGAAGTGAGGAGAGAAGGCGGGAGGCGGAGATGTTTGGAGAAAGAATTATACAACTTGGGGTCGAGATGGCTCAAGGCACATTCACTAATGACAGGGTGAAGGAATTGGGTGATGTTCAAGTGTTTGGAATTGAATGAATGCAAAGGTTGGAGGAAGTTAATTTTTGGTTCAGTGCCCAATTCCACTTCCTGCAACAATAGATCCTCAAAAGCATTTTGTTCGATCTATGGATGGATTGAAGATATGGATTAGTTCTGATTTAATTGAATGGTGTAGAATAGGTTTGAAGAGCTGAATGGCCTATACCTGCATTCCTAAAAGACCAGCAGATCTGTGACAGCCCAGAGTGTTATTACCCATTTCCATTATTTTGTATAGATTCCACTTTAATATGAAGACATACCAGTTTAAACTGGTGAATATACATGGTCCCTGCACACCAAGCTCAAACCGTACTCCCTTCAATCCACTGCAGTAGCTTTCTACTCAGTCTTCAACCTCAAAGTACAGGCAAAATGAATACAATGGTAACTGCAGCCCCAGGAGACAGGGCAATCCAGAGATATATTACTGTAATATAATGTAAATAATCACTGAGATGAATTAAGTGAGAGATTAATGGAGATTCAAAGAGAGCTGTGAAAAGTGTATTTTGCTTGGAATTCTATTAAAATGTTAGGAAAGGCATGATTATACCTTTAAAGTATTTATTATGTTTAAAAGCAAAATCAAAAAGCAATGTTGAATATTTAAAACTATTGTGTCTTGGATTTGACTGTACAATGTTTCCTCCAACAGATAAGGGTACTGCCTTCAGCATCCTGCTATAGAAAACTCATATCTCCTGGTAGTGCTTTAAATACGTTACTATTTGATAGAACTCATCCATCTAGTTATTTTGCTGTAACTTGCCACGTCATCCTTTTGCTTAGATGTCAGTTTCTACTTCACCCTGATCATTTTCCTTGTGCAATGTGTGAAGCATTTGTTACCTTACTTGAAAGAGGAAACAAAGAACCTGGACTATTTAGTGCCTTTCATGATCTCTACTGTATTTTTGCTTTGAAAATGCCGTCACTGTTGAAATGGAAGAATCACGTGGAGATCAACAAATGTGCAATTGATTAAATGACGAGCTCAACTTGCCGCTGTGAAATTTGGGCCATTCGTTTGAACTTGATTGTGGGTTATTCCACAGTCCCTATTCAGATAAAGTCACCACAGCCCCACACTCTTATCAGAGAAAGGGAGATGACTGATGGTGAGTTTACCCTGAGGGTCACCACATTTCAGGTGACGTTAAGAAGGTGGAACTCTCACAGTGACCTCAGCCAGAATGGGAATTGAATGCAAACTGTTAGTGTCACAAGCCAGCTCTCCAACCGAATGAGCTAACCAAATCCCAACAAGTCTCTATTACAACTTCCCCAAGTAATTCTCTTTCAAACACTGGACAGATTGAACCTGTCACCAAATATTTTCCTTCATTCCAGTCATACCCAGAGCAAGTTCCTCTTCAATTTGATAAGTTGATCCAAGATCCAGTAGCAGGGTCCTGAAAATCTGAATGTGGATTTTTTCAGGTCTTCACTTTCACCCTGCACCATCTGTCTTTAATGCAGGACTGGAGATCTAATTAAAATGTTCTGTACATTACTGCTGCTCGACACCACTCAACACTACAGCTGGATCAGGACTCCGAGGATCCACTACAGCTGGATCAGGACTCCGAGGATCCACTACAGCTGGATCAGGACTTTGAGCCCCCACTACAGCTGGATCAGGACTTCGAGCCCCCACTACAGCTGGATCAGGACTTCGAGCCCATGTTTCAGGTTGAAGGCATTCTGTGACTGAAAGAAGTTCATGGTCACTTCTCGTTGATGATTAAGTAATGTAATTACTGGTTGCCACAAAACTACAATGGAACAATTACAACACAAGTAGAGATCACATGCTTATGGAAAGCAGGCTAGCATACTATATGCAATTTCATTTCTCCAAAAAATACTCTTTCAATGAGAAAAAGGCATGCACCATAATTTGCAGTTGCAAACTTCCATTATACATGGTCAACAAATGTAATTAACATTCATTAACAAGACTGTGCATTACTTGAAGCCACGTCCACGTTTGTCAATCTCAGCATTGCACATCTTCAAATCATGCAGGTGTTCTAATGGCATGCATACACATTGTGATTGCTTGTTTGTCTGCAAATCTCTATGTTCCTCGGAGATGTTCGGTCTCCCAAGAGTGTCATTCCTGTACACAATACTCCAGGTCCAGTCTCACTCATGCCTGTACAGTTGAAGCAACACTCCTTTTATATTCTTTTACGTATTTTATACTCGGTTCCTTTAGGAATAAATTCTAAATTCCATTTGCCTTCCTTATTGCCTGATATGCTGGCTTTCTGAAGTCCATGTATGAGGACACCTGGATCCCTCTGCACCAAAGCACTCTGAAATTTCTCTCCATTTGGATAATAAGTTTCCTATCTAGCCCTCTGACGAAAATGGACAACCACAACTTATCCATGTTAAACTTCATCTGCCAAATTTTGGCCCATTCACCTTTCTTACCCATATCCGTTTGGGAATTTCTTATTTCCTCATTGCAACTTACTTTCTCACCAATTTTAATGTCATCTGCCAACTTGCCTATAGCACCTTCTGTCCTTGTATCCAAGTCCTTAATATAGATTGCAAATAGTAGGGGCGCGATGACTGAGCCCACCCCACTGGTTACATCTTGCCCACTAGAAAAATACCCATTTATACTGACTCTCTGCTTCCTGTTGATGAGGCAATCCTCTGTCCGAACTAATAAATTACCTTGAACCTCATGCAATCTTACCTTGTATACTAATCTTCAGTGTGGCACCTTATCAAATGCCTTCCTGAAGTCCAAATGTTACGTTTACAAGATTCCCAACATCCACTTTGTTTGCTCCACCTTTGAAGAATTCTTGCAAATTAGTCAAACATGATTGACCCCTCATAAAACCACACTGAACCTGATGGATTGCTTTTTGATTTTCCATATGTCCTGTTATTCCTTCCTCAATAATGGATTCTCACCATTTCGTGATGACGCATGTTAAACTTACTCACCTGTAGCTTCCTACATTGTCTCCCTCCTATTTTGAATAAGGATGTTATATTAGCACTTTCCCTGTCCAATGGAAACCTGTCCTGCATTCAGGGAATTATGGCATATTGGAACCAATGAATTCACTTCCTCTACTTTAAGACCTTAGAGTGCAGGCCCTGGGAACTTGTCTGCCTTCAATCCCAATGGTTTTCTCAGAATTTATTCCCTAGCGATAATTGTTCTAAACTCCTCCAGTTCTAGAACCTGCATTACATCTTACTATTGGGATGGAACTAGTGTCTTCCATCATGAAAACTGAAGCAAGGTAGTGAGATAGAATAGAATAGAACCCTGACAGTGTGGAAACATGCCATTCGGCCTAATGAGTCCACACTGACCCTCTGAAGAGCATCCTGACCCTATCACCCTGCATTCCCCATGACCAACACATCGCTGAATACTATGGGTAATTTAGCATGGCCAATTCACCTAACTTGTACTTCTTTGGGGGAAACAGGAGTACCCAGCGGAAACCCACACAGACACAGAAGAATGTGCAAATACCACCCAGAGTGTCACCCAAGGCCAGAATCGAACCCAGCTCCCGAGCGCTGTGAGGCAGCAGTGCTAACCACTGAACCACCATGCTACCCCTTGTTAAACCTTTATTAACATCCTTTGTGTTTATGCATATTCTTAGTTTACCAGTTTGTTTCACTGCTGCCATGCTGCGAATCCAAACCGGAGTTGTCACTTTCTTCTTTTCCAGATGCTTTATCTTGTCTTTCTGGTGGATCTTAAGGGCAGCTCAAACTCTCCTCAGCAGATGCTGGGTTGATCTCAGACTCTCACATACTTACAGCTGATATTCACCAGGAAGATATCCAAGTACTTTAAAACTGTCTTGGTAATCTTCTGGGGTCTGTTCAGCTGTCAATGGTTTAGTGGTCTGCAAAAGGCTATAAATCTCTTCTAGCATGTGTAAGGTTACTAGTTCAAGCTTCAGACTTCAATGAGTGGATTTTGCTTACTCGGTGCAATCTGGAAATCCAAACTTAAATATTGAACTGAACCTTTAGCTTCTCTTGTCTTCATGGATTGATGATAGTTCCAGTGTAAAACCTTTGCTTAACATTCAAGGGCTTCATTAATAAGGCACTATCTTAAGTCACTTCATCATCTGCAAAATTCATGATGTTACTCCAAGCACCAAACTTAAGGGTCTTTATTTGCAATCATCGTTCTAACATTCACAAAATATTCATTAACTTTAGACTTGATGACACCAATCTGTTGCCTGTTGTACAACTCTTTTCCTAGTGCTAATAGCAAGCTTTTAACTTTCATTTGGTGAGCCTTTTTATTTAATCATGTTGCTATTTCTTGATTTTGCCATAATTCTGTCTGATATGTCTTTTCATTTCCACAGCAGCATAGAATGGTTTAAGTCACAGCCATCCATCCTCACTCAACACTTGTAGGTTTTTATAGTAGCTGACTCTCACACAGATCTGAAAAGCCACACAATCTCTGCTGGCCACTTCTGACACCACGTTTCAAGGAATGTGTTGAATGACTGCCAGAAAGCTAAAGTGAAAACAGATAGACTAGTGGTAGGGGACACATGAGAATAGGAAACCAGCTAGTACACTAGGGACAATTGCATTTCTCTAAACACTTTGCTCCCTGATGGGAACGCTGCTAAAGCAAAATTGAATCAACCTAGATAGTATTTGCGTGGAACCTCACGGTTGCCAACCTCGGACTTACACTTAAACGGAGGGAGAAAGTGGGGACTGCGGTTGCTGGAGCCCAGAGTCGAGAGTGTGGTGCTGGAGGTTGAACAGGCAGCATCTGAGGAGCAGGAGAATCAACGTTTCGGGCATAACCTCTTCATCAGGAATGTGGGTGGGGCCCAAGGGGGCGGAGAGCAGTCCAGGTAAATTTGAGGTCGGGGTGGAAGGTGTTGGTAAAGTGGACGAATGGCGGAGACGAAGGAATTGGGAATACGGGATGGCGTTTTTACAGGTGGTGGAGACGAAGGAATTGAAGGAGGGGTCTTGAAATGTTTGGCCTTCGGCAGTAGGGTTGGTTGATGCGGGTGTTCCAGAGATGCTTTCTGAAGCGCTCTGCGAGTAGGCATTCTGTCTCCCCAATGTAGAGGAGACCGCATCGGAAGCAACGGATACAGAAAATGATGTGTGGAAGTGCAGATAAAACTCTGATGGATATGGAAGGCTCATCTGGGGCCTTGGATGGAGGTGAGAGGGGAGATATGGGTGCAGGTTTTACAATTTCTGCTGTGGCAGGGGAAGGTGCCGGGAGGGGAGGGTGGGTTTGGGCGGGTGTGGACCTGACAAGAGAGCTGTAGAGGGAATGATCTTTATGGAAAATGGATAGGCGTGGGGAGGGAAATATATCTCTGGTTTTGGGGTCCATTTGTAGGTGGTAAAATGGCAGAGAATAATGCGATGTATCCGGAGGTTGGTGGGGTGGAAGGTGAGAACCAGAGGGGTTCTGTCCTTGTTGTGGTTGGAGGAATGGGG
Source organism: Chiloscyllium plagiosum (assembly GCF_004010195.1). Taxonomy (NCBI): domain Eukaryota; kingdom Metazoa; phylum Chordata; class Chondrichthyes; order Orectolobiformes; family Hemiscylliidae; genus Chiloscyllium; species Chiloscyllium plagiosum. The sequence continues at coordinate 14,029,493 of NC_057738.1, read as the reverse complement.
TTTGAGGTGGAGGTGTTGGGAGTGGAGAAGATACGCTGGAGGGCATCGTCGGCCATGTGGGAGGGGAATTTGCAGTCTTTGAAGAAAGAGGACATCTTGTGTGTTCTGTGGTGGAATTGGACCCAATGGGAGCAGATTGGCAAAGGTGAAGGAATTGGAAATAAGGGATAGCATTTTAACAGGAGGCAGGGTGGGAGGAGGTGTAGTCCAGGTAGCTGTGGGATTCAGTGGATTTGTAGTAGATGTCCATGTTGAGTTGGCCACTGTTAATGGAGATGGAGCAGTCCAGGAAGGGGAGGGTGGTGTCTGAGATGGTGCCAGGTGAACTTAAGGTCGGGGTGGAATGTGTTGGTGAAGTTGATGAACTGTTCAACTCCTCATAGGAACATGAGGTTGCACTGATACAGACATTGATGTAGTGGAGGAAAAGGTGGGGAATGATGCCGGTGGAGCTGTGGAAGATGGACTGTTCCATGTAACCGACTGCCCTAACCGATCTATCATCTCGGCCTGCTCCTGCCCCACCAAACTCATCTCCACATACCTTGACATCGTCCTGTTCCCCCCACCCCGGTCCAGGAACTCCCACCTACTTTCAAGACACCACCCACGCCCTCCACCTCCTCTGTGACTTTTATTTCCCTGGCCTCCAGCGCCTCATCTTCACCGTGGACATCCAGTCCCTCTACACCTCCATCTGCCATGACCAGGGCCACCAAGCCATCCATTTCTTCCTCTCCCAATGTCCCCACCAGTACCCTTCCACTGACACTCTCATTCGTTTCGCTGAACTGGTCCTCACCCTCAATAATTTCTCCTTAGAATTCTCCCACTTCCTCCAAGGATAGCAAGGGCACCCAATGGACACCTGCATCGACTGTGCCTGCCTCATTATCAGGTACATGGAATAATCCATCTTTTGCAGCTACACCAGTACCATTCCCCACCTTTTCCTCCGCTACATTGATGACTGTATCGGTACTGCCTTGTGCCCCCACAAGGAGGTTGAACAGTTCATCAACTTCACCAACACATTCCACCCTGACCTTAAGTTCACCTGGACCATCCTAGACACCTCCCTCCCCTTCCTGGACCACTCTGTCTCTATTAACGGTGCCCAACTCAACACACATATCTACTACTCACCAATTCCCACAGCTACCTGGACTACACCTTCCCTCCTGTAAAACTGCTATCCCTTATTCCCAATTCCTCCAACTCCACTGCATCTGCTCCGAGGAGGACCAATTCCACCACAAAACATACCAGATGGCCTCTTTCTTCAAAGACTGCAATTTCCCTTCCCACATGGTTGATGATGCCCTCCAGTGCATCTCATCCAGTTCCCGCACCTCCGCCCTTGAATCCCACCCCTCCAACCACAACAAGGACAGAACCCCCGGTCCTCACCTTCCACCCCACCAAACCCCAGATACATCACATCATGCTCCGCCATTTCTGCCACCAACAAACAAACCCACTACCAGGGATATATTTCCTTCCCCACCCCTTTCTGCTTTCCGCAAAGACCATTCCCTCCATGACTACCTGATCAGGTCCACATACCCCACCAATCCACCCTCCCATCCTGGAACCTTCCCCTGCCACCGCAGGAATTGCAAAGCCTGCACCCACACCTCCCCCCTCCCCTCCATCCAAGGCCCCAAAGGAGCCTTCCACATCCATCAGAGATTTACCTGCACTTCCACACCATGTTATTTACTGTATCTATTGCTCCTGATGTGCTCTCCCCTACACTGGGGAGACAGAACACCAACTTGCAGAACGCTTCAGAGAACATCTCTGGGGCACACGCAGAAACAACCCCACTGCCCCATGACTGAACACTTTAACTCCCCCTTGCACTTCGCCAAGGACATGCAGGTCCTGGGCCTCCTGCATCGCCAAACCCTTACCCTCCAAAGCCTCATCTTTCGCCTTGAGACCCTCCAACCACATGGGCTTAATGTGGATTTCACCAGTTTCCTTTTTTACCCTCCCCCCACCTCATCCCAGATCCAACCTTCCAGCTCAGCAACGCCGTCTTGACCTGTCCTCCCAGTACATCTTCCTTCCCATCTACCCACTCCACCCTCTCTCTGACCTTTCACCTTCTCTCCCACCTTCATCTACCCATTGAATTCCTGGCAATCTTCCCCCCAGCCCCATCCCCCTGGCCCACAAGCCTCATTCCTGATGAAGGGTTTATGATTGAAATGATGATTCTCCATACTGCCTGACCTGCTATGCTTTTCCAGCGCCATTAGATTAGATTCCCTACAGTGTGGAAACAGGCCCTTCGGCCCAACAAGTCCACACCGACCCTGTGAAGAGCAACCCTGCCAGACCCATTCCCCTACATTTGCCCCTGACACTACAGGCAATTTAGCTTGGCTAATTCACCTAACCTGCACATCTTTGAACTGTGGGAGGAAACCGGAGCACCCGGAAGAAACCCCGCAGACATGGGGAGAATGCGAAAACTCCACACAGACAGTTGCTCGAGGTGAGATTTGAACCCAGGTCCCTGGCGCTGTGAGGCAGCAGTGCTAACCACTGAGCCATCATGCCGCCCTCTCTACGTTTAAACAGAGCCTTTCACAACAGCAGAAGGTCCACAAGTACTTCAGAGGCAAATAGTTATTTGCAAGGGTAATCATTGCTGTAAAGTAGAAAACACATTCAATTGGCAAACTCTTACGAGGAACAGATGAACCATTTTAGAAATATTAGTTGAGGGATAAATGTTGCCCAAGGTGAGTGGACAATATACTCCTGCTCATTTTCAAAAAACACCATCTAACCAAGAGGATAGTTGAAGCTTTGGTTTAATATCTCATCTAACAATAAACTGAATGTACAAAATATATATTTTGCTTCAGAGTCCTATTGGAACTGCAGCCAATATGTTCAATTTAAATTATTCTTATATTTTCGATTGAGTTAATTTGTTTGGTATCTTTTGGATCTCTGTCTGTGCTAATCAAACCATCTGTAACACATAAACATGTGGAAGATTATTGTTTGAATTTGTAACTGCAGTGTGTTGGGATGAAACTAATTAAACAAGCCACACTGCAGACCTCTGAAGGTGGAACAGTTGTGGGAAATGGACAACAGTGGCTGTACTGAGACATTTTTTTGCTTTGAATCATTACTTGTTTAATTCTTTATGCCTCAGAATGAAACCATAGGACAACTGAGGCAGAATTTCACTGATCCCTATCAGGCAGATTTGGGAGTGTGGGGAATGTGGGATTCTCCAGCCTTCCTGTTGACCACCCTGACCTGTCTGAAATAATATGAGGAATGGGTGAGGTTTAGAGCAATCCACCCTCTCACCCTTAACCGCAGCGGAGGCCCTTAGGTGTCTTGTCCACTGCCTTTTAATGTGTGCCTTTATGTTCCATGTACAAGAGTTATGACAAAATAACCATTTCCAGAAGCATGCACCTAATATAATTTTGCAGATTACTCATGTTACCCTCAGCTGCAGGAAGAGAAGAGACAATGACTAGCCAAGAATATGTTGAGATTTTTCTCAATGTCTTTCAAATGAAATTGTGCCATTTTCCTATTACAGATAGTTTTGCTGTATTCTTTAGTCACGGGCCTATGGATGGAAGGCCTATGATGACATTGTTCCCTTGCATAGTGAAGTCTTTCTCTTGGTTCTGCAGTTTCCTGAAGAAGGGCTAATGCCCGAAACGTCGATTCTCCTGTTCCCTAGATGCTGCCTGACCTGCTGCGCTTCTCCAGCAACACATTTCCATCTCTGATCTCCAGCATCTGCAGACCTCATTTTCTCTTCTGCAGTACTGCCAGTCTGATGCCCAGTATTCTTGGTCTTCAACAGTGACTACCCTAATACGATAGCAGATCATGGTCCAAGTCAACTCAAGGACCTTAAGAATGAGGATTGGAGAAAATGTCTGCAAGAAGATTCATAGCTCAAAACTTATATGGCCATGTTCAGGGAAGAAGTTTAGATCTCTAAAGGATATATTTAAGAAAAGTGGGAAAGAGAAACCAAATCATCTAGGCCAATTAGCCTAACATCTGAAGTCGGAAAACTCCTGGAGTCTCTAATTAAGGGTAGGGTGATTGAACACCCTGACTATTTTCAGCTGATCAGTAAAAGCCGTCATGGATTTGTAAAGTTTAACTCAAAGTAATAGCCAGGGAAATACCTACAGATCTAATTTTCTGAACTTGCAGAAGGCATTTGGTAAAGTCTCCAATAAGAGGCTGTTGGTTAAAGATGAAGCTCATGGTACTGAATGCAGATTAGTGACCTTATTTGGAAATTGGCTGAATGGAAGGAGTCAAAAGGTGTGGCGCTGAAAAAGCACAGCCAGTCAGGCAGCATCTGAGGAGCAGGAGAATTGACATCTGGAGCATAAGCTTTTCATCAGGAATGTCAATAGAATGTGAAGGAGTCAGAGAGGAGTGAAAGTGAGCATATCCTCTAATTGGCAGAATGTGTCTGTGGCACTTTGTTGGGGACCAATTATTCACTGTGTTTACTAATGAGTTAGATGATAAAATAATGAGACACACATCTAAGTGTGTCAATGGCACAAAGATATCTCACATTTCAGCAGTTTCAGTGGAACCATTACGAATGACAACAATTTATTTGGGATAAGGACCATATTTTTGTTTATCTATTTTGATGTATGGGCTGTCAGTCTGTCAAGATTATAGCATTTAAGCACAAAGTGTTCCAGTGCTTGAAACATTTGTTCCTGTCTTGTAACAAGAGCAGATTCCCTTGAAGAGTTTTGCGAGGTTACCCAAATCGACTAGAGGCCAGTCTAATTTAGTCAGGCACAGGGTGGAGGGGATGCAGTTTCATCCTGTAAACTCTGTGAAGTTGGGGCTAACTCAGCGTAGGGCACTTCATCAGTTCAGAGACGTTGTGAGAGGCTTTTTACTAGAGACATTGATAGTTCAATGCTATTGAGAGGAAGAGTGGGAATGGGGGGGCAAGGACATCCAGCCAGAATATTTGTTTGGTAAACATGCAAGACTGTGATGTGGAATAACCCAGCGACAGTGCTAGCCTCGATAAACTGAATTGCTCCTCCTGTTTACCATGGATGTGTATTCCCTTTGCACGTCGCATCCCCCACCATGATGGTCTCTGGGCCCTCCGCTTCTTCCTGGAGCAAAGGCCTGAACTGTCCCCACCCATCACCACCCTCCCCTGCCTGGCCAAACTCATCCTCACCCTCAACAACCTCTCTCTTAACTCCTCTCATTTTCTTCAGGCCAGAAGGGCAGCCATGGGCACACACACGTGCACCAGTTATGTCTGTCTCTTCATGGGATATATGAAACATTCCTTGTTCCAGTCCTATTCTGGTCCCTACTCACAACACTTCCTCTGATACATCGATGATATCATTAGTGCTGCTTCCCTCTCTGAAATTGGAAATGTTCATCGATTCTGCTTCCAATTTCCACCCCATCCTCATTTTCACCTGGTCCAATTCTGACTCCTTCCTTCCCTTCCTCAACATCTCTGTTTCTATTTCTAGGGATAGACTGGCCACTAATATCCACGATAAGCCCATCGGCTCCCACAGCTACCTGCACTATCCATCCTTGCACCCTGCTTCCTGTAAAGACTCCATTCATTCTCCAAGTTCCTCTGTCTCCATCGCATATGTTCCAACAAGGCCAATTTCAACATGGCAGCCTCCAAAATGTTCACCTTCTTCCTCAACTGAGGATTCCCCAGCACCGTTGTTGACAGGGCCCTCAACCAGATCCAACCCAACTCCTGCACTTCTGCACTCACTCCCTCTCTTCCCTCTGCAACAGCGATAGGGTTCCCCTTGTTCTTACCGACCATCCCACCAGCATTCACATCCAGAAAATCATCAGCTGCCATTTCCGCCACCTCCAGTGAGATGCCACCATCAGACAGATACTCCCCTCCCCTGCCTTCTCTGCTTTCCTCAGGGACTGTTCCTTCCGGGACACCTTAGTCCACTCTTCCTTCACTCACAACACTCCCCACAGCCCCATGTCACCTTCCCCTGTAATCCCCTAAGGTGTAACACTGCTCATTTACCTCCTCTCTCCTCAGTATCCAAGGGCCCAAACACACTTTCCTGGTGAAGCAGCACTTTATCTGCACTTCCCATAATTTAGTCTATTGCATTCACTGCTCACAATGTGGACTCTCCTACACTGGGGAAACAAAGCATAGACTGAGTGACCATGATGTTCATCTATGTTCTACCCCCCCAAAAAAGACCCTGAACTTCCAGTTGCCTACCACTTGAACAGACCACCCTGCTCCTTGGCCAACATCTCTGTCTCATGCTTGCTGCAGTGCTCCAGCGAAGTTTAGCACAAGCTGGAAGAACAACACCTCACTTTCTGCTTGGGAACCCTGCAGCCCTCTGGACTCAATATCGAGTTTATTATTTTTAAGGCCTGAACTTCCTCATATCCTAGCCCCCTACCCCACACACCAAGCCTTGTTATCACATAGTCTACCATTATACACTGCCTATTGTTAGCCACTAACTGTCTCCATTTACACCTCCCAGCCAGATTATTATCCACCTCTTTGTCTGTTCAACTCTCTCTTTGGGCTCTATCCCCATCTATCATTTATTCCTTCCCCCTTCCCCCCACCTTATCTTCTGCATATAAACTGGCATTTTCCTAGTTACTATCTGTTCTGAGGAAGGGCCACTGGGACCGAGGCGTTAACTCTGATTTCTCTTCACAGGTGCTGCCAGACCTGCTGAGCTTTTTCCAGCAACTTCTGGTTTTGATTATGAATTGCTTGTTTGTTTCATGGCGCTTTACAGCCTTGTGAATCCAATGTGACGCAGTCTTAGAAGGAGAGATTGAGCTGCCGAATGGTGAGCCGTCACTGGGGCATTCTAAATTTGAGTCCTGTCGCCTGGTAATTAATACTGCTGCCAAAGACAAAGGCCTCCAAGCTGAATTGGTATTGTTCAGACTAGGAGGAAACTCACAAGCTAGATCTTCAAAAGTCAAGATGGAATATCGCTTAGGAAGGAGACAAAGTTTAAATGAGATTTGGTGGCGCAAGTATCACTAAGGTTTGGGTGGATTGCTGAGACACTTACTATCTGTTGACCTAGTTCAGTAGCTGATTTGATTTCCTGAGCTCTCATAATTCTTACAAGGATGTAGCCAGGGTTAGAGGGTTTGAGCTGTAGAGAGAGGCTGAATAGGCGAGGGCTGTTTTCCCTGGGATGAGGGGTGACCTAATAGAGGTTCATGAAATCATGAGGGGCCAGGATAGGGTATATAGGTCTTTTCTGTGGGTTGGGGGAGTCCAGAACTGGAGGGCATAGATTTATATTGAGAGGGGAAAAACTTAAAAGGGACTTAAGGGGCAACTTTTTCACACAGAGGGTGGTGCAAATATGGAATGAGCTACCAAAGGAAATGGTGGAGGCTGGTACAATTACAAATTTTAAAAGGTATCTGAACGGGTATATGAACAGGAAGGGTTTAGAGGGAGATGGGCCATGTGCTGGCAAATGGGACTAGATTAGGTTAGGATATCAGGTCGGCATGAACGAGTTGGACCGAAGGTTTGGTTTCCTGCTGTACATGTCTACAACTCTATGATTCTAAATATGTGCTATCTATTTTGACTGTAACTTCTATTTGATGTACAGTATGGAGCATTCAATGACAGTTTGTCTATTAACCCATATTTATCCTATGTTAATTCTAGATGCCAGAGTATAAGTTCTATATATATGTACATAAATATACAATAAATTGTTTTACTTTTCACACTTTGTATGGTAAATTTAATTTGTTTATTCAAAATCATGGAATCTTATGGCTCAATTCTCTTAGATATCAAACTTGTCTGCTTTGAATTTATTACTAATTATATTGGAATATAATTTGGCCATCTCAACCAGTGATTAGAATGAGATGGATCTCATTGACTATGTGTTCTTTAATTGTGGTTATTAACCTGGGATAATCAGGGAGTTCTGGCTGACAGATATAAACAAGAGCCACAGGAGTTCTCTCTAGGGGCTGGCTCTGAACTGTCCATGTCCTGTGCGCGTATAAATAAAGGATGATTTGCTGATAGAATATCAGCCTTGATGGAGCTATTTCAGTAACAATAGTAAATGACCCAAAATGCTTTAAAAAATCAAGATCAATAAAGCAAAACACTCTGACATTTTTGACATTGATTTACTAGCGGAGAAATCAAATGCGATAATCAAACTTAGATCGAAAGTATATGTTTTGAGAAACATACAAAAGGAGGCAAAGAGTTAGAGATGCAGAAACTTTTAGTGAGCTTGGAATAAAAGTACAGTCACCGATGATGGAGTGATTAAAATCAGAGATATGCAGGAGGCTAGAACTGGATACCTCAAAGGATTGTAGGACTGGAAGGGTCTGCAGAGGTAGAAAAGGCTTGGATCCTGGTAAAGTTTGAAAACAATGGTGAGGATATTATCGTTGAGGTGGTGTTGGATCAGGATCTCCTATGAGAAGGACATAGTCTTGAAGTCCTTCAGACAGGGAAGCTTACTCCATTTGCATTTCACATGAGGAAGGAAACAAAGTATCTCAGTGAGGAATTTAGAGCAACATTTCACTAAACTTCACTAAGGAGAGAGCTGACCCCACTGCTCAGCCACTGTCACTAACAAGAACACCATATCAATGTGATTGTCCATTGTAAGTGCATTAAGAATGCACACTTCAGAGGGAATTGAGGGGGAAGAATTATAGTAGCAAATCTACTAGAAGAGTACAATGCATCAAAGTGATGTTAACAGAAATAGTGAATCGATAAAACTATGGCATATTGATTTCAGTATAATGCAGTATGAGAGTTCCATTGCAGACATCACAGGAGCAGATCAGCAAATGTCCAGAATGGTGAAAAGCCAGTCATTGTTCAGGTCTGAAAGGACTTAGGATCCAGGTACTTAGATCAGCAAAATGCCATGGACAAACAGAAGCATGAATTTAAAATTTAATGTAATGCTAACCTTTTTATCTAAACTGCTTCATAAAAGAGGTGATAAAAGAATTGCTACACCTATGAAATGCTCTTGTTAGACAATGTCTGAATTATTGAGTTCAGTTCTGGATACCAGACGTCATGAGGGATACGTTAACATCGGAGAGAGTCCAGTGTAGCTTTAATAGAGTGATTCTATGACTCCAAGGATTAAATTACAAGAAGAGATTACACAAACCAGGGTTGCATTCCTTGGAATTCAGAAAGTTAAGGGTGAACTGATTGGAGTGGATATTAAGTGAAAATGATAGGGTAGATAGAGAAAACTAATTCTGCCAGTGGGGAGTTGAGGACAAAAGGGCATAACTTAAAAATTAGAACCAGACCCTTCAAGACTAATGTGAGGAAATATTTGTGCACACAAATGATTGTAGAGATTTGAATCTTCCTCCTGTCAATGTTAATTGATTTTGGGTCAATTATTAGTTTTAACTTTGAGATTGTGGGTTAACAGAAATCTATCAAAGGTATAATGGGGTGTGGTGAAACCAGGTATATAAACTTAGATCATAAATCAGCCACAATCTACTAGAAGAGTCCAATGCATCAAAGTGATGTTAACAGAAATAGTGAATCGATAAAACTATGGCATATTGATTTCAGTATAATGCAGTATGAGAGTTCCATTGCAGACATCACAGGAGCAGATCAGCAAATGTCCAGAATGGGGAAAAGCCAGTCATTGTGCAGGTCTGAAAGGACTTAGGATCCAGGTACAGTGGAAGGTTGGAGGGGTGAAATGGAAGATTGTTGTTTCTATGTGCCTATCTATAGGTAATGGGATCCTGAGTGGAAAATGTTCCAGACTCAAATGAAGTAAGTACAAATACATTGATGTAATATCAGGAAGCTGTCCCTACTTTCTCATCACCCAGTTTAAAGGCTAGCCATACACTGAACCATTAGTTTGAGGAGAGACAGAAATGGTTGACAATGTCTTGAGTGTCTCTGCTAGTGTTTGTTATTGTACAGTCAAAGGTGTTCTGGAAAACACTGTTTAAAATCACACAACACCAGGTTATAGTCCAACAGGTTTATTTGGAAGCACTAGCTTTCAGAGCGCTGCTCTTTCATCAGGTGGTTGTGGAGTGTACGATCGTAGGACACAGAACTTATAGCAAACATTTACGGTTTGATGTAACTGACATTATATATTGAAAAAGACCTGGATTGTTTGTTAAGTCTCTCATCTTTTAGAATGGGCACGTTGGTTTCAGTTCTTTTATATGTAAATTCTAGAACTTTCTTAAAGTTACATTCTCAAGTGAACTTTAACAACAAGTGTCATGTTGGCCGAGATAATGCATTGAAGATGTGAGGTGCCCTGTGTGAGGCTGTCTGTGCCAAAATGTTCAGAGTGAATCTAATCCAAAAAAAAGAATTTACAGAATTTTACATGATTTAAGCAGTTTTTGAGCAAAGTAAAATGTAATTCTGCATTTAACAGAAAAGTTTCAAGCAGAAATTCTAGATTGGCCATGAATCTCTTAGTGGTATCGTCAGTTTGTGAAATGTAAGTCTTCTACCTGTGATATTGAAGAGACAGAAAGGGATGGTGAACAGAAAGGTGATGCTGAAGGTAATGGCTGCACAATCTGAAATGCAAAACATCTGGTTGAATTGCTTTTGGAAGCAACTCCTTGAATCTGCAGGTTAACGTTACAAATAAACCACACTGTACATTCAGTTGCCTCTGCACAATGTTGAGTGATTCCTGCACCTTCAGACTTATACAAGAAATATCAACCCGCAGCAAATGCCCTTCCAGGGTTATCAGTTTTAGTATTGGTTATATATTAGAAATTTCCCAACAATGTTGCATAGCAAGAGTATAAACAAATAGATGGAACTTTAATTTCTGCTCACCATAGTCTGAATTATGCATCAGATTGTAGGTTTGTAATCCACACTGCATAGACAGACACATGTCTGTGTTCCTCTACATTTAAGAACCTTCATTACCAACAGACTCATTGAGTTTGATTTCCTGCAGTGACATTCACAATCAGTTTTTTAGGTGAATGGGAAAGTCACTTTTTTGTAATGAGTGGTGCCTTTTTTGACCTGAGGCAAATCTAAGAGATGCGGAGCATCTGATTGGTTTTTGGCTGGTTTAATTGCTTTTCCCCACTCCAGGAGCTCTCTGCTGAGCCTGCTATTATAGGTTAGTGGGAGCATGCAGACATCTGTCAGTATGTAGCTTCCCCTCCTGTCAATATGACAGGAAGACATTCTTACAACGGTTATAATGATTAACAACATGTGACAGAAAGGGATGCCTTCTTTTAAGAGATACGTATATTTTGTTGGAATTCATTCATTTTCTATACTTTTGTTTGAAATACTGGGCAGCAGAGAATACCTGGAATAGAAATGCAGCCAAGAGATTCAGGTGATTTTTATATATAAAGAATAATAGAAATATGAGAGAGATGATTAATGATTTAATTAAAATCCTCAAATAAAAATCAAAATAATGAGGACACTTGAGATCTGATATGAAAAATGATGAATAGACAAAGTCTTTTCCCTGGGGTTGAGGAGTCCACGGCACGGTGGCCCAGTGGTTAGCACTGCTGCCTCACAGCGCCTGTAGACCCGGGTTCAATTCCCGACTCAGGCGACTGACTGTGTGGAGTTTGCACATTCTCCCCGTGTCTGCGTGGGTTTCCTCCGGGTGCTCCGGTTTCCTCCCACAGTCCAAAGATGTGCGGGTCAGGTGAATTGGCCATGCTAAATTGCCCGTAGTGATAGGTTAAAGGGGTAAAGGTAGGGGTATGGGTGGGTTGCGCGTCGGTGTGGACTTGTTGGGCCGAAGGGCCTGTTTCCACACTGTAAGTAATCTAATCTAATCTAATCTAATCTAAACTAGAGGGCATAGTTTAGGGTGAGAGGAGAAAGATATAAAAGAGACCTAAGGGATATCTTTTTCACGCAGAGGGTGGTATGGGTATGGAATGAGCTGCTAGAGAAAGTGGTGGAGGCTGGGACAATTGCAACATTTAAAAAGCATTTGTATGGGTATATGAATAGGAAGGGTTGGAGGGATATGGGCTGGGTGCTGGCAGGTGGGACTAGATTGGGTTGGGATATCTGGTCGGCATGGACGGGTTGGACCGAAAGGTCTGTTTCTGTGCAGTACATCCCTATGACTCTAGGACTCTAAAACAGAAAATGCTGGAGAAAGCAGGTCTGGCAGTGTCTGTAGAGAGAGAAACACATTTAATGCTTCAAGTACAATATGTCTGTTCTTCAGAACTCATTTAATATCACAATCTGTTTTATGAACCAAAGATCAGATGTGCTCCAATGGTGTATTTCAGTTATTATTTGACATTATAATCTTTTACAGATGGGTATCATTTGGTTTTGGCTCCATTTCAGGGCTGGTATCAGCTCGCATCAGACTGTCATTATGAATTTGATTGCCAGGGCGTTTGTTAAGGAATAACTTGATCTCATTTTAAAACAATAATTTTCAATATTCCTATGCTTTTACATGTTACACAAAAATACTTGAGCTTTTAGATTGGTTTGTTTTCTCCATGCAGAAACGAGCTGTGGGCAGTATCTGCCTAAGGACAAATAAAATAAGGATAGTGATGAACAGCAATAACAATACGTCAAAAATAATTAGTTAATATTGCCAATCCCATTAACTGAAACCCCACTGTACTTACCCATATGTTAGCTCTTCAATGAAATCCACCCACCATAACAACTATTTACACTGGAGAAAATTCAGTTTGTCTTATCAAATTAAGTAACTCCCATTTTTATGTTACATTGTGGAAAGATTGTGAATTAAGTCACTTGAAATTCTTTAAACAGGAACGTTAAATGATTACTAAATCTCTAATACCAATTCCTGGATTTCTGGATTTCATTTGTTTTACGGCTGTTGGTATTTTAGTATTTTGAAATTTTTCTTTAAAGTTACTTGAAACAAGTAGTGAGTTAAATAAAGTTTATTTTTATCTCCAGGACAGGAGTTTCTACTGTTGCCTTTGCTAACAACATGGCTGTGGTATCACTACTGCCAGCAGTACTGCTGCTATGCTCTTACTAATATTTCCACGGCTGTTGCTGCTAATACTACAATATTATTATTGCGACTACAAATGTTGGTGCCTATACCACTATTACTCATTTTATATGAGAGCATATGTCTCACCCTGAACATCTGCAAGATGAAGGTGCTTCATCAATCTGGCCTGCCATTGTGAAGCAAGCCCCTATCAGCAAAGTCCACAGGGAGACCTTTGAGAAAGTAGACCACTTCCAATACCTTGGAAGCAGCCTGTCGGCCAAAGCAGCTATTGATGAAGAGATCCAGCATTGCCTCCAATGTTCCAGTGCAATCTTCAGCTGCCTGAGGAAAAGGGTGTTCGAGAACAACACCATCAGATCTGACACCGAGCTCATGGTTAACAGAGTTGTGGTGGTTCCTGCCTTCAGATATGGCTCTGAGACGTGGACTGTCCTCAGGAGACACCTCAAGGTGCTGGAGCACTAGCATCAATGCTGCCTGTGCAAGATCCTGCAAATCTACTGGGAAGAAAAATATACCAACATCGGTATCCTCAAACATCCCCAGCATTGAGGCACTGACCACTCATGATTAGATACAATGGACTTGGTACATCATCTGCGTGACCCACACCAAAATGGCAGATGAGCCCCAGGTGGACAGAGGACATGCTTCAGTAATACCTTCAAGCTCTCACTGGCAAAGTGCAGCATTCCCACAGACACCCAGGAATCACTGACCCAAAGCTGTCCAAAGTGGAGGAGGAGCTTTTAGGAAGATGTCTAGCACCTTGAGATTTGTTGTTGGGAGAAAACGGAAGCCAGATGAAAACAGAGACAGAACTGTGCTTTCACACCAATGTCCCAGCCACCCCTTCCTGTGAGCACCACCTACTCCAAGTATAACCAAGCCTGCAGTAGCTGTATGGGTCTGTACAGGAGCAAGGAGCTTAGAACAATCATCGACAGAGGATAAATTCTAGGAAACGATCAGTTGATCTGGTCCTGATGGCTCACTGGCAGCTACTAACATGTATATATGTAGGGTTTAGGTTGCGAAGGACTTACCAATATGTGTTTGTCTATGATATGGAGGCCAAAGGCTATGATGCTCATGGTTTCAGCCAAGTTGATGGCACTGACATTCAGTATGTGCTGTCACTTTTTTTACTCTGTGGAAGTATGGCTTATATCTTCAAAGTGGATTTTTCAGATTGAATGATTCAATCAGTAACCCCACAAGAACCAAGGAGAATCTGTTCTGGATTACCAGAATTTTGACAATGACTACGCCGATCTAGTATCAGCCAAGGCGATATGGACCTTTCCTTCATCTAGTCTCTCATAGCTCCCCTTTATGTCGCCTGCATAACCCATGTCAGGAGCCTTCTTGTCCTGCTCCTCACCTTTTTCACCATCCGTCTTCCCAGATTTTATAGCTACAGGACTGACTTTTCCTGTCTCTAGTTGTGGAACATTCCAATGAGCCCGATTGTGTAGCATGCAGCAGACATCATCTATTGTAAAGATTGGTTCAGGGGTATATTGGAGAGCTCCTCCCTAATGCAACTAAGTTCAGGATGTCAACAACCTGCTTTATGTATAATGGATCAGCATGTAGCTGTTGTTGTAGTCCCATTTGGGGTCCTTTGGCATCTTCCTAAAAGGGTTCACTAGCCACATCCTCAAGGGTTACCCTTGTCCCCAAGGTACTGACCACAGAGTTGTGTCAGTCTCTGAAAAATGCTGAGACTGTCGCAAATTCTGCAGAATAAAGGATTGTAGCAGCTTCCAAGGTGCTATCACTAATGTGAAGGAACATCTTGGTGTGGTCATATACTCTTACATATTGAAGGAGTAGAAAATCTTCCTGTTTATGAAGGAGTCAGGTTGATGACTTGTTGCCCTTGTGGTTTCTCAGGTCCAGTCAATAACCACCGATACCTGAGGGAAGGCTGCTAATTTGACAAGTCCTTTAGGGTGGCATGATGGTTAGCACTGCTGCCTCACAGCACCAGGAACCCGGGTTCAATTCCACCCTCGGGTGACTGTCTATGTGGAGGTTGCGCATTCTCCCCGTGTCTGCACGGGTTTCTGCTGGGTACTCTAATTTCCTCCCAATATCCAAAGATGTGCAGATTAGGTGAATTGGCCATGCTAAATTGCCCACAGTGTTCAGGGATGTGTGCAGCTTTATGGGTTAGCCATGGGAAATATAGGGTAAGGGGATGGGTCTGGGTGGGATGCTGTTCGGAGGGTTGGTGTGGACCAATTGGGCTGAATGGCCTGTTTCCACACTGTTGGGATTCTACAATTTTGTTTCTTTGATGCCAAAACTATCTGGAAAGTTAATCTGTTGCCCAACTCAAGCAAACTGTATTCAACTCAACTCAACAATAATTACCCTGAAGCCCTTGTAGGTGGCTGGCTGCAAAATGCTCTTATGTGTGTTTGACTGCAGCATTTTTTTATTGCAAAACTATACTTTGTTCAAAGAACAAAGAAAATTTAAAGCCCAGGAATAAGCCCTTCGGCCCTCCAAGCCTGAGCCGATCCAAATCTACTGTTCAAATCTGTCGCCCAATTCCTAAGCACCTGTATCCTTCTGCTCCCCACCTACTCGTGCATCTGTCCAGACGCATCTTAAATGAATCTACTGTGCTTACCTCTACCACCTCTGCTGGCAAAGCGTTCCAGACACCCACCACCCTATGTGTAATGTACTTGCCACGTGTATCCCCCTTGACCTTTTTACCTCTCACCTTGAAAGCGTGACCTCTCCTTATTGAATCCTTCACCCTGGGAAAAAACTTATTTCTATCTACCCTGCCTATACCCTTCATGATTTTGTAGACCTTAATCAGGTCCCCCCTCAATCTCTTTTTTTCTAATGAAAACAAACCTAACCTACTCAACCTCTCTTCATAGCTAGCATCTTCCATACCAGGCAATATCCTCATATACCTTCTCTCCACCCTCTCCAATGCGTCCACATCCTTTTTGGTAATGAGGCGAGCAGAACTGTACACAGCATTCTAAATGCAGCTGAACCAATGTCGTGGACAATTTTAACATGACTTGCCAGCTCTTATACTCAATTCCCCGTCCAATGAAGGCAAGCATACCATATGCCTTCTTGATCACTCTATCCACCTGCGCAGCAAACTTCAGAGTACAATGGACCTGTACTCCCAGATCTCTCTGCCAATAAACATTTCCCAAGGCTCTTCCGTTCACTGTGTAATTCACTCTAGAATTAGACTTGCCAAAAATTGCACATTTGCCTGGATTGAACTCCATCTGCCACTTCTCCGCCCAACTCTCCAGTCTATCTATATTCTCTGGTATTCTTTGACAGACCCCTATGCTTTCTGAATAAAGTATATTTTTGTAATGAAAAACCTTCTGACACCAAAGGCGAGTTTACTATCAGTAAGCTGCAACAGCAGCAATATATAATTCCCCAACATTCATTACATATAGCGAGATTGGAATTAAGTTAAATTCTAAGCTCCTGAAGTTACAATCCTTCCTTCTCAATGCAGTTTTTGTGAAATAAGTCATTTTGATTGGGAAGGTTAATTGAGGTAAGTTAGAGCAATAAGAGTGAGTGTTTTAGATTAGATTAGATTCCCTACAGTGTGGAAACAGGCCCTTCGGCTCAACAAGTCCACACCGACCCTCTGAGGAGTAACCCACCCAGACCCATTTCCCTCTGACTAATGCACCTAACACTATGAGTAATTTATCATGGCCAATTCACCTAACCTGCACATCTTTGGACTGTGGGAGGAAACTGGAGCACCCGGAGGAAACCCACGCAGACACGGGGAGAACATGCAAACTCCACACAGACAGTTGCCCAAGGCTGGAATTGAACATGGGACCCTGGTGTTGTGAGGCAGCATGCCGCCCATAATTTCCATGATTTCAACAGGCCACCCTGTAACTTGATGTTTGCATCGTTTAATCACTGCTGAAGGATTATCATGATTAGAGGCCGACTTAAAGTTTGGCATATGATAGAGTGCTACGTAGCAGACTTGCCAGCAAAGCTGGAACCTATGCAATTGATGAGGGATAGGTAGTAAATGCTGGCCAGCGAGCAATACTCATGTCCAACAAGTGAATTATATAAAGGACACTGGCAGCATGAACACAAAGTTGGATGAATGACAGGAAACAGAAAGGGGTGAGGAATGTTGTTTTTCAGTTTGTACAAAGTTACAGACAGTACTAAGACCTCTGCCTTTATTCCTGATGAAGGGCTTTTTGCCCAAAATGTCGATTTCGCTGCTCCTTGGATGCTGCCTGAACTGCTGTGCTCTTCCAGCACCACTAATCCAGAGTCTGGTTTCCAGCGTCTGCAGTCATTGTTTTTACCTCTTTGATTTTAACCCTACTGTGAATCCTGTTGCAAGGATGCCTGCCTTGAAGAAGTTTTCCTCCTCTCTCTACAAGAACCTCAGGGAGTCCCTCTCCCACTGCAACTCCCAGGTCATTTCCTCTGCCCTGAAGCTCTTCAACCATGTCGTGAAACAAACTTGCTACCACAGCTACATTTGCTTCCTCAGTGCCTGCCTCCGTAACCAACTCATCCCACACGGACTCCAGACCACCTTTAAATCAGCAGAGTTCGGACCAGTTCCACCACAAAACACACCAGATGGCCTCCTTCTTTAGAGACCACAATTTCCCTTCCCACGTGGTTAAAGATGCCCTCCAATGCATCTCATCCACATCCCGTACCTCCGCCCTCAGACCCCACCCCTCCAACCGTAACAAGGACAGAACACCCCTGGTGCTCACCTTCCACCCTACCAACCTTCGCGTAAACCAAATCATCCGCCGACATTTCCGCCACCTCCAAAAAGACCCCACCACCAGGGATATATTTCCCTCACCATCCCTTTCCGCTTTCCGCAAAGACCGTTCCCTCCGTGACTACCTGGTCAGGTCCATGCCCCCCGACAACCCATCTTCCCATCCTGGCACTTTCCCCTGCTACCGCAGGAACTGTAAAACCTGTTCCCACACCTCCTCCCTCACCTCTATCCAAGGCCCTAAAGGAGTCTTGCACATCCATCAAAGTTTTTCTTTCTTTTCTTCTAATAGTGAATTCCCTGTTAATTTTTTTTTCTCTTAAACCCCCACACTACCGCCTAACTGCGGTAGTGCTTTTTTTTCCCCCAGCCCCCATGGTGTGCGCATGCAGGTGTGAGACACAAGGTGTACGAATCTTTATTCAATTTCCACCACCAGGAAGAAAGGAAACATCCGAGTGGTCAGTGACAAGCAGTACCCTTCACAAAAGGCAATGCTGTGTGATCAAACAGTGAAGGGGAGGGTAGGGACTAAATCAAAATAGAGTTGGAGGGGGAAATAATGCACTCCACTCCCTGCGGCGCCCACCTCTCCCTGAACAACTCCAGGGTGTTGGTGGACACCGCGTGCTCCTTCTCCAAGGACACCCGGGTTCTAACGTAACCGCGGAAGAGGGGCAGGCAGTCGCCCCTAACGACCCCCTCCACAGCCCGCTGCCTGGACCTGTTTATGGCCAGTTTGGCCAGGCCCAGGAGCAGACCCACGAGGAGGTCTTTAGACCTGCCCCTCCTTCCTCCGTACCGGGTGCCTGAAGATCAGGAGCGTGGGACTGAAGTGCAACCAAAAGCAGAGGAGGCGGTTTTTAAGAAAATCAAAAAGGGAGTGCAAACACCCACACCCAATATACACATGGTCCACGGACTCCACAGCGCCACAGAACAAGCAGTTGGGCTGGGAGTCCGTGAACCATCGTAATCTGCGGTTGCAGGGGACTGCTGCGTGCAGCACCCTCCACCCCAGATCCCCGAAAGAAAGGGGGAGGACTCCCGCGTAGAGAGCCCTCCACTGGGGATCCCCACCGCCCGGTGGCAAATGGGCACGCCAAGGCGTGTCCGGACGGTGGATGAGGGAGAAGAGGTGGACAGTGTGCAGCAGCAGTCTATACAGGGCCCTCCTTTTCACCCCCTGGAAGGAAACAAAATTAAAATTTCGGAGGCGGCTCAGGTTGTGGGGCACAGGCTCCCGCGGGAAGTACGGGACCTTGGGGCCAATGTGAAATTCCGTCCGGGCTGGGGTGAGCGCGGACGGGATCCCACCGCACACCTGAGCGTCCTCCAACTGGTGCACTACGTCGGATCCGAGCACCGCCGTTTTAAGGCGTCGGATGGCGGTGGCCACGTACTGGACGTCTACCGCTGCCCTGCTCGCTATGCCCTGCGGCAGCGTCCAGCCCAGGCCCCCGGCACCCAGCACGTCCCCGACCCTGGTCACCCTCGCCGCCGCGGCCCTCCCCTCCGACAACCACTCGAACCCGCGAGTACGGAGGTGCGGATTCCTGAGCAACGGCTCCCTGACGACAGCCGCTACTCCAGCCGGAGGGTAGGCGCGACGCGATTCGACCATGTTCCAGACAGTGATCAGGTCCTGGTAAAAGACAGGCAGCGTCTTGAGGGCGGCCTCCAAACTGTCACGGTTGACGAACAGGAGCTGCATGTCGTAGTTGAGGTTACGCACCTGGCGGAAAAAATACGTCGCCAGGGCGCACCACCTAGGAGGAGGCTCGACGTAAAGGTATCGCCGCAAGGTCTGAAGGCGGAACGTCTCGACCTGGGTGCGGACGCACACCAGCGACTGACCGCCCTCCTCAACAGGGAGACTCAACCTGCGCGGCGACCCAGTGCATCTTTTTGTCCAAGAAGAAGTTGACCAACGATCTCTGGGATGTCAGCGACAAAGCCAGGAGGAGGGACCAAAGTGACCAGCCGGTACCACAGCATGGCGGCCACCAGCTGGTTTATGACCAGCACTCGGCTCCTGTAAGATAGCACTCGGAGCAGTCCTGTCCAGCGGCCTAGGCGAGCTGAGACTTTGGCCTCCAGCTCCTGCCAGTTGGCCGGCCAGGATTCCTCAGCTGGGCTGAGGTAGACTCCAAGGTAGAGGAGATGGGTGGTACTCCAGCTGAACCCCCGTAACTCCTCCCGCAGAGAGTCCACCTGCCACGGACCGACCAGTAGTCCGGAACATTTGGCCCAGTTGATCCTGGCGGAAGACGCTGCCGAGTACATGGCCTGGCACGCGCATCCTCCCCAGGTCAGCCGGGTCGGTGAAAGTGAGGAGCACGTCGTCGGCATAGGCCAAGGGGACCTCCCCCGTGCCCACGCCGCGCAGAACCAGCCCCAACAATCTCCTCCGCAAGAGGCGCAGGAAAGACTCCACGCACAGGGAATACAGCTGCCCGGACAGGGGGCAGCCTTGACGCACTCCTCTCCCGAAGCGAAGGGGTGCCATCAGGGACCCGTTATCTTTAACCAGACACTCTGCGGCGGCGTACAAAAGTCGGTTCCAGACGCCGAACTGCGTCCCGAACCTGAATGCCCGCAGAGTCCCGAGCAGGTACTCGTGATCGACCCTGTCGAACGCCTTCTCCTGGTCGAGAGACAGGAAGGCGCTCGGCACACCAGCCCGTCGACAGAAATGGATCAGGTCCCGGACCAGGTGGACGTTATCGTGTATCCTCCAGCCCGGGACCGTGTAGGAGATGACCGCCCTGCGCCAAGAAAGGGGCAGCTGTCCGGCATTTAAACACTCCCCCAGGACCTGTGCGTAGTCGCTCCCCAGGACGTCCCAGAACGCCCTGAAGAACTCCACAGTCAGCCCGTCCAGCCCCGGGGTTTTGCCCCTCGAGAGCCGGTCGAGGGCGCCGGTCAGCTCCTCCAAAGTGACGGGAGCGTCGAGCCTTCCGGCGTCCTCCGGGCCGAGCTGCGGCAGGTCCTCCCACAGAACTCTGCGAGCATCTTCGCTGGACGGATCCGGAGAGAACAGGGCTGTGTAATAGTTTCGGACGTGGGCCCTGACGCCTTCCGGATCCGAGACGAGGGACCCGTCGTCGGCCAGCAGCACAAGGAGCTGCTGGCGGGTGCCACGCCTTTTTTCCAGCGAGTAGAAGGAGGGCGGGCCGCGGTCCAGGTCCTGGAGGAGCTGGATCCGCGACCTCACGTACGCGCCCCGAGCCCCGACGGGCTGCAGGTCCCGGAGCGCGGCCTTCTTCTCTTCGTACGCCCCGCGCAGGGCCGGGTCCGCGTCGGGCTGGCCGAGGCGTGACTCCAGGTCGAGCAACTCCCCGATCCTGGATTTCCGCCTCTTCGTCGACCCCCTCGCGTACTCCTGACAGAAAACGCAGATGTGAGCCTTGCCCACGTCCCACCATAGCCTCAGGGAGGAGAAGCATCCCTGCTTCCTTCTCCAGCCGGCCCAGAAACGACGAAACGAGTCCCGGAACCGCTCGTCCTCCAGCAGCAGGTTGTTAAAGTGCCAGTACGCGGAGCCGAGCCTGGCGCCGAGTGGATGGAGTTCCGCCCACATCAGGTGGTGGTCCGTGCACGACACCTGCCGCGTGGAGGCCCTCGGAAAACAGGAGGCGTACGCCCGCGAAACGTACAGGTGGTCGATTCTGGACACTCCGACTCCAGGCCTCACGAAGGTGAAGGCAATGGAGTCGAGATGGGGATTCCGCCAGATGTCCTTCAGGTCGAAGGACTTGACCAAGTCAACCAACCTCCTTCCTGATGCCCAACCCGTGCGCACACCGCCATGATCCCTGCCCTCGAGGACGCAGTTAAAATCTCCCCCGAGGACGACGCACTGGCTCTCGTCGATGGAGGCGAGGAGAGCGGACACTTCTCCAAAGAAGCTCGCTTGCCTCGGCCTGGCCAGGGGAGCATAGACATTCACCAAGTGAAGCACCGCGCCCTCCAGCCGAACCGTCAGGTGAAGCAAACGACCTGGCACGGGCTCCCTGACCCCCAAGATCTCTGGCTGAAAATGCAGGGCCAACAGAATAGACACCCCGCCACATCTGCGGGTGAGGTGACTCATGTAGACTCCCCCCTCGCCATTCCAGGAGCCAGGTGGCTTCGTCTCCCGGGGTAGTGTGGGTTTCTTGCAGGAAGCACACCGCATACCTCCCGTCCCGAAGGACCGAGAGGGTCTGGAATCTGCGCTGTGACTCCCTGCTGCCGTTGATGTTGAGGC
This sequence comes from Chiloscyllium plagiosum, assembly GCF_004010195.1. NCBI lineage: Eukaryota > Metazoa > Chordata > Chondrichthyes > Orectolobiformes > Hemiscylliidae > Chiloscyllium > Chiloscyllium plagiosum. The sequence goes on along the minus strand of NC_057738.1, from coordinate 14,007,325 downwards.
TGGCTATAGTTGTCTCCATGTCGGAAGCGTTGTGCAACCACCACCAGTACAGTTAAAAACCTATATATACACATTTACAGGGAGGACGGGGGAGGGGCGCCGAAGTCCCTCGCCCTCACCAGGAGTGCCCCCAGGAAGTTCCTGACTCGCTTTCGCTCGCTCACATCGAGCCCAGGTGCCTGGCGAGCAGCGTGGGCCGACCAGTAAACTCGCTCGAATGAGCTCCAGGAGTCGAGCGCCAGTTGGGCTCTATCCCGGCGACTCCGAGTTTCCTCGACAAACTTCCAGAGTTCCTCGAGGGGGATGAGGCGGAGATCAATGGGGGGCACCTGGGACTCAAAAACGTCACTGCAGACGGAGTCCGCCTCGTCCCCGGTGTCCACCACCGATCCCGAACCCTCCTCTGGGAGGTCGCCCTCGGTCACCGACCCCTCCCCCACCAAGAGGATGGGGGCTGGTCCAGCACCGCCAACTGGCCTCAAACCCCCGGCGACCCCACCCCCAGGGTCACCGGCGGTACCTTCCTCAGCGCACCCCTTCCCGGAACACCCCAAGTTCGGGTCGTCGGGCGGCAGAGGCTCAGGGCCCCGCTTCTCTCCCGACACCGGGACGCCCAGCTCCTCAGGGAAAAGGTCTTCCCACAGGGCCACGCCCCCCAGAAAAACAGTCTGGGAGTGAGGAGCGAAGATAACACCTTCCTCCCCTCCACCGTTCGACCACCCAGCAGAGGGTCCTCCATTGTTGCCCGCACCACGGTCTGTGTGGTTATTAAAGTCCTCCCCAGGAGATGGAGGAGTTGAGGCAGCAGAAGGCCCTGCTGTAGCCCCTGGGGGTTTGGGGAGATCAGGCCGCAGTGCGGGACAGTCAAGGGGCACCGTAGGCTCATCCCCTGGAGAGGGGCAGCACCGCCGGCACACTGCTGGGATGTCTCCCGTCTCCCCGTTTCCCGTGGCCCAACGTCTCTTCCCCAGCAAGACAGGTGGAAATTTATGGGCCTTCCCCTCCCCGCCCGCCTTGGTGGTCATGGGGCCCAATGTCCCCCCCCCCAGCCGTTCTCAGAATACAATTGGCTGGGGGAAGACAGGGGGTGTGGCCAGGGTGGGGAGGGTCAGTCATGTCACTTCCTGCCCCGTCCCTGGTTTATCAGGTGATGGTGGGCTGGGCAGTGGCCTAGTTCCCTCTCCGGGGCCCAGAGACACAGTCGCTGTAGGAGATGGGGCAGCGGTGGTTCCCCCCAGGTTAGTGCTAGTGTATGGCTGGGCTCGGGGTCCCCGGGTCAGGTGTTGCGGCCCCAGGGGTTTCTGTATCAGGGTGGGGGGGGGTGGATATGGGGTCAGTGGGGCCAGGATCAGGTACAGGTTTGGGGGTCAGGGTTCCCGTGCTGGGGCGACGCTGGCACGAGCGTGGGGGCATTGTGGTGGTGGGGTGGGGTGGGGCAGGGTGGGGTGGGGTGGGGCAGGGCAGGTTGTGGGCTAGGTGTCGGGGAAGGGGATAGGGTGGTCTCCCCATGGATGGGCCTGACGCGTTGTGTCTTCTTGAGCGCCTTCTGACTGGTCGGACGCTCACCCCACTCCCTGCCAGAGGCTGAGGCATTGGAAGCCTGTGGCTTAGCCCCCGCTGCCGGGGCTTGTGGTGTTAACTTTGGTGGAGGGGGAGTGGGTGCGGTGGCACCACCCTCAGCCGTTGGTGTGGACTGGCCAGCCTTCTGGGTGGGGCAGTTTTTTCTTATGTGCCCCACCTCGCAGCACAGGTGGCACCGCACGTCGTCCAGAAGATGCGGTAGGCTGTGCCCTCGTGGAGGAGGGTGAAAGAGCCCTCAGTGACCTCCTCCCGGGCCAGGCAAATGAACACCCGGTGTCGGAAGGAGTATACGTGTCGGAGGGTGGGGTCCTTGAGACCAAGCAGGAGCGGTTGGACACCTGACTGGATCTCCCCCAGGGTGGTGAGGTGGGGGAGAACGAGCTCACTGGCAACGAAGGGCGGGACGTTGGAGATCACGACCCTCTGGGCCGTAACCTCCAGAGGGTTGACGGGCAAATGTGTCCCGCCCACAATGAGCCCCCTCTCCACGGCCAGGTGGACCGCCTGCTCGGTCTTCAGGAAAAAGACGGCCTTCCCATACATCCTGGCTGCAGCGACGATGGCCAGTGGGCCGACTACACTAGCCATGGCCTTACTACAGGCCTCGATGGACATGTTGGGGTGGGGATAGGCCTTTACCCCTAGGCGTTTAGTCAAGTGCCTGAAGGGGGTCGTGGTTGCAGCCGGGGTTGGAGCAGCCAAGCGTAAGGCAGCAGCTACCCCGGCGTAGGTGCGGCTGGGCCCTGTGACCTTCGGGCTCGCCATACTCTGCTGCTGGATGTTGGTAGGCCTCAGGCAACAGCAATGGTGGAAGTCCTGGGGAGGTGCCCAAGGTGAGTCCCAGGCAGCAACAGTGGAGACCGGCCTCAGGCAACAGCAGCGGTGAAGGCAGACCTTGGGCGAGTCCCAGGTTGGCTCTTGGTCACAGCGGTGGGGGCAGACCTGTTGGGGAGGGGCCCCAAGGCAAGTCCCAGGCAGCAGCAGTGGGGGTGGGCCTCCAGCAGTAGCAGTGGTGGAGGTTGTGGGGAGAGGCCCGAGGCGAGTCCCAGGCAGTGATGGTGGAGGTAGGCCTCAGGCAAGTCCTAGGCAGGCCCTTGGTCGCAGCAGTGGGGCCAGACCTGTTGGGGAGGGTCCCCAAGGAAAGTCCCAGGCAGCCCCAAAATTGACTCCCAGGCAGCAGCAGTGGAGGTGGGCCTCCAGCAGTAGCAGTGGTGGAGATCCTGGGAAGGGGCCCAAGGTGAGTCCCAGGCAGTGGTGGTGGAGGCAGGCCTCAGGCAACAGCAGCAGTGGAGGCAGGTGTCAGGCAAGTCCCAGGCAGCCCCAAAATTTAATCCCAGGCAGCAGCAGTGGAGGTGGGCCTCTAACAACAGCGGCAGTGGTGGAGGTCCTGGCAGGGGCCCCAAGGCAAGTCCCAGGCAGCAGCAGTGAGGCAGGCCCCAAGCAGTAACAGCTGAGGCAGGTCTGGTCAGGGTCCCAGAGACCAGCAGTGGGAGTGGGCCCCAGGTCAGCAGCAACACTCCCTTGACCTGGGTGAGGCCCAGGCTGCAGCTCCAAAAGTAGGCCCAGGACTCAGAACTCTCACCTCCTTCTGCCTCTGCCTCCTTCTCCTTCTTCCTCTTCTTTCTCCTCCTCCTCCTTCCTCTTCTCCTCCTCTTCTTCCTTCCTTCAGCTCTCTGAATGTGGGGCAGCTGGTCCAGGGACAGTCCCCTTCCTCTCAGACCCCTTCAAGGAGGAGAGTCCTTGCACGTGCGCACACACACTCACACTGATCGAGCTCTCAAAGGAAACACTCGAGTGGCCAGTGACAAGCAGTACCCTTCACAAAAGGCAATGCTGTGTGATCAAACAGTGAAGGGGAGGGCAGGGACTAAATCAAAATAGAGTTGGAGGGGGAAATAATGGACTCCACTCCCTGCAGCACCCACCTCTCCCTGAACAACTCCAGGGTGTTGGTGGACACTGCGTGCTCCTTCTCCAAGGACACCCGGGCTCTAACGTAACCGCGGAAGAGGGGCAGGCAGTCGTCCCTAACGATCCCCTCCACGGCCCGCTGCCTGGATCTCCTTCCATCACTTTATTAATGATGGAGAGTAGACTGATTGGGCGGTAATTGGCTGGGTTGGATTTGTCCTGCTTTTTGTGTACAGGACGTACCTAGGCAATTTTCCACATTGTCGGGAAGATGCCAGTGTTGTAACTGTACTGGAAGAGCTTGGTTAGAGGAGCAGCAAGTTCTGGAGCACACATCTTCAGTACAATGGGTGGAATGTTATCAGGGTCCATTGCCTTTGCAGTATCCAGCCGCATCTTGATATCATGTGGAGTGAATTGAATTGGCTAGAGACTGATATCTGTGGTGCTGGGGACCATTGGAGGAGCCCGAGATGGATCATCCACTCAGCACTTCTGACTGAAGATTGTTTTTCCAACAAGTCCACACCAACCCTCCGAAGAGTAACCCATCCAGACCCATTCCCCTACTTTTACCCCTTCACCAACACTACGGGCAATTTAGCATAGCCAATTCACCTAACCTGCACATCTTTGGACTGTGGGAGGAAACCGGAGCACCCGGAGGAAACCCACGCAGACACGGGGAGAATGTGCAAACTCCACACAGTCAGTCACCTGAGGCGGGAATTGAACCCGGGTCTCTGGCGCTGTGAGGCAGCAGTGCTAACCACTGTGCCACCGTGCCGCTCCTTGCGAATGCATCAGCTTTATCTTTTGCACTGATGTGCTGAGATCCTCCATCATCGAGGATGGGGATATTTGTGGCACCTCCTCCTTCAGTGAGTTGTTTAATTGTCCACCACCATTCACAACTGGATGTGGAAGGACTGTAGAGCTTAGATCTGATTGGTTGTGGGATCGCTTAGCTCTGTCTATCACTTGCTGTTTATGCCAATGGCACACAAGTAGTCCCGTTTGGTAGCTTCACCAGGTTGACATCTCATTTTTAGGTATTGCCTGACGCTGCTCCTGGCATACCTTCCTGCACTGTCCATTGAACCAGGGTCGATCCCCTGGCTTGACGGTAATGGTTGACAGGGGGGATATACTAGGCCATGAGGTTGCAGATTGTGCTGGAGTACAGTTCTGCTGCTGTCGATGGCCCACAGTGCCTCATGGATGCCTAGTCTTGAGCTGCTAGATCGGTTCAAAGTCTGTCCCATTTAGCATAGTGATAGGGCCACACAGCACAATGGAGGTTATTCTCAATGTGAAGGCAGGACTTCATCTCCACAACCATAGTGTGGTGGTCACTTTTATCCATACTGTCATGGACAGATGCTTCTGCAGCTGGCAGATTAGTAAGGATGAGGCCAAGTATGTTTCTTCCTTTGTTGGTTCCTTCACCACCTGCTGGAGACCCAGTCTCACAGTTACATCCTTTAGGACCCTTTAGCTCGATCAGTAATGCTGTTGCCAAGTCTCTCTTGGTGGTGGACATTAAACTCCCCCCACCCAGAGTACATTTTGAACCCATGCCAGCCTCATTCCAACTCTAAGTGTTCAACATGGAGGAGTACTGATTCATCAGCTGAAGGTGGATGGTACATGGTAATCAGTAAGAGGCTTCCTTGCCCATGTTTAACCTGAAGCCATAAGCCTTCGTGGAATCCAGAGTCAATGTCAAGTACTCCCAGGGCAACTCCCTCCCAACTGTATACTACTGTACCACCCCCACTGCTGGGTCTGTCCTGCAGATGGGACAGGACATACCCAAGAATGGTAACGGTGGTGTCTGGGGTGTATTCTGTAAGGTATGATTCCGTAAGAATGATTGTCAGGCAGTTGCTTGACTAGTCTGTGAGACAGCTCTCCCAATTTCAGCACTAGCCCCTAGATGTTGGTAAGGAGGACTTTGTAGGTTGACATTGCTGTTTGTGTTTTTGCTGCTGTCTTTTCCGGTTCCAGCGTTGATGCCAGGTGGTCTGTCTGGTTTCATTTCTTTGTTGTGACTTTCTAGCGATTGATACAACTGAGTGGCTCGCTCAGCCATTTCAGAGGGCAGTTGAGAGTCAACCACATTGCTGTGGGTCTGGAGTCACATGGAGGCCAGACCAAGTAAGGATGGCAGATTTCGTCCCCTAACGGACATTAGTGAACCAGATGGGTTTTTCCAACAACTGGCAAGGGTTTCATGGTCATCAGTCGACTCATAATTCCAGACTTTTTAAAATTAAATTCAAATCCCACCATATGCTGTGGCGGGATTCACCAGAACATTATTCAGGGTTTCTGGATTAATAGTCGCGCGATAATACGCACGGTGGCACAGTGGTTAGCACTGCTGCCTCACAGCGCCAGAGACCTGGGTTCAATTCCCACCTCAGGCGACTGACTGTGTGGAGTTTCCACATTCTCCCCGTGTCTGCGTGGGTTTCCTCCCACACTCCAAAAATGTGCAGATTAGGTGAATTGGCCACGCTAAATTGCCTGTAGTGTTAGGTGCAGGGGTAAATGTAGGGGAATGGGTCTGGGTGGGTGCGCTTCGGCGGGTCGGTGTGGACTTGTTGGGCCGAAGGGCCTGTTTCCACACTGTAAAGTAATCTAATCTAATCTAATCTATTACCACTAGGCCATCTCCTACCCTGGAAATCATTATTCGGTGGTGTGAGCTAAACGGTCTTATGTTCTTCAATGGTCAAAACTGAAGTGCACTTCTCCAAGTGGCTTGGAAGAGCTGAAGCTTTGAATCTTCTACTCACATAAGCTCCATTGTATAAACCTTGGAGTCATCAGAGATTGAAATATTTCATTGTCATTGTAATGTGATAATTAAATGCTTTAAGACTTACCAGTGGTTGCACTTTAACCCTTCATCACCTTACACATCAGTGGTTAGATTAGATTCCCTACAGTGTGGAAACAGGCCCTTCAGCCCAACCAGTCCACACCAACTCTCTGAAGAGTAACCCACCCAGACCCATTTCCCTCTGACTAATGCACATAACACTATGGGCAATTTAGCATGGCCAATTCACCTGACCTGCACATCTTTGGACTGTGGGAGGAAACCAGAGCACCCGGAGGAAACCCACGCAGACACAGGGAGTGTGTGCAAACTCCACACAGACAGACGTCCGAGGCTGGAATCGAACCTGGGATCCTGGTGCTGTGAGGCAGCAGTGCTAGCCACTGTGCTGCCCCTATTCTGTGTTGCATTAAAGTAAAAGCTAAATAATATGGAATGTTGCTGGTATTTAATTATACAGTAAATTTTATCATTTTGATTTATAATTCCCCCATTAGAATTACAACATTAAAAATCACACAACACCAGGTTATAGTCCAACAGGTTTAATTGGAAGCACACTAGCTTTCGGAGTGACGCTCCTTCATCAGGTGATTGTGGAGGGCTCGACCGTAACACAGAATTTATAGCAAAAATTTGCAGTGTGATGTAACTGAAATTATACATTGTAGAATTGATTGTCTGTTAAGCCTTTCATCTGTTAGAATACAGTGATAGTTTCACTTCTTTCATGTGTAAATCACAAAACCCTTTTTTTTTAGAAGTTGCATTCTCGGGTTAGCTGTTAACAATGGTGATAGCTAGACAATATGTTGAAGGTGTTAGCTCCCTGTGTTCTCTGTCTATGACCTGATGTTTAGATTGATTCTAATCTAAAAAGTGAGATAGCAGAGTTTTACATAAATTCATGCAATTTTTGAGCTCAGAGTTCGACATGAATGTATGCAGTTTCTGAGCAAAGTGCAATATAACTCTGCAAGTACAAAAAAATTCACCACACAAAATATATGTGTGCATGTGGGTCTTTGTCTGTCTGTGTGTGTGTCTGTCTGGGCTGGGGGTGGTGAGTGTGAGAAAGTGTGTGTGTAGTGAATGCAGAGTGTCTTAAGTCTGTGAGGGGGTGCATGTGTGGGAGTGTGTGTCTATAAGGGTGTGTGTGGATGTCTGTGTGTACCTGTGTCCGTGTGTATGTGAGAGTGTGTGTGTAGGAATATCTGTGTATGTAGTGTAATGGTGATCACCTGTAATGTGACACGAACCCAAGGTCCCGGTTGAGGCCCTCCCTATGGGTACTGAACTTAGCTAGCAGTCTCTGCTCGGCCACTTTCCTCTGCTGCCTGTCCCGAAGTCCACCTTGGAGGATGGTCACCCGAAGGTCCGAGGCTGAATGTCCTGGACCACTGAAGTGTTCCCCATGAGTACCTGCCATGTACAAGGTGGGAGGTGTTCCCAAGCGTAATAGTGGTATCTATGTCCACAATCTGACACATCTTGCAGTGTCCACCGTGACAGGGTTGTATGGAGTTGTCCTGAGAGCTGGGCAGTTTACTACGAACAATGATCTGTTTGAGGTTTGGCGGTTGTTTAAAGGCAAGTAGTGGAGGTATGGGGAAGATCTTGGTGAGGTGCTCATCTTCATTGATAATGTGTTGCAGGTCACGAAGAACATGTCGTAATTTTCAGCCCCTGGGAAGTACTGAACAACGAAGGGTACCCTGTCAGTTGCAGCCCGTGTCTGTCTCCTGAGGTGGTCATTACGGTTCCTTGCTGTGGCACGTCGGAACTGGTGGTCGATGAGTTGAGCATCGTACCCCGTTCTTGTGAGGGCATCCTTCAGTACTTCCACGTTCCTCCTCATCTGAGCAGATCCGGTGTATGCGTAGGGCTCGTCCATGGCTGTTTTAATATGTGTATTTTTGCTATAAATTTTTGCTATAAATTTTGTGTTACGATCGAGCCCTCCACAATCACCTGATGAAGGAGCGTCGCTCCAAATGCTAGTGTGCTTCCAATCAAACCTGTTGGACTATAACCTGGTGTTGTGTGATCTTTAACTTTGTACACCCCAGTCCAACACCGGCATCTCCGAATCATGTTTAGAATTACAACAAGTGCCTCACTTCCATTCAATAAAGTGCTGTGCTGCTCCTGGTTAACAGGTAAGTATGAATGGGCAATGAGAGGGAAGTTGGATAAAAGGCACATAAAGACCATTCATCAAAGGCCAAAAATAATCCCAGGTAGTAGGATAACCTCCAAATTCTTAGAAACCAGTTGCAAAGCAATGAAAACACACCTTCAGAACAATTTCTGCAAGCAAAGGACCTTCACTTTGATAGGGAAGTAACTTTGATATCCTGGTATTTAAAGCTTTCCTTGCCTATCAGTTTCCTTACCCTGTCTATTCCTCACACCTTGTTTTATCAGGAGAGTTCCACAAAGTCTGCGAAAACAATGCATTCAGAGTTCAAGTCAGGACCGGGGATTAAAATAGAAGTGAATTAATCTTGAAAATATCCCGGAGTGTGAGCGTCAGGAATCGGACTGGCTTCCTGACTTGTCAGCAGTTCCTGCTGTATTAACAACTGCAGTAACACTCTGGGTTTATGTAATACCTCACATGTAATAAACCATCCCAATCTGTTTCACAGGAGCATTATAGAACAAAACATAACCAAATAAAGAGGCATTCAGATCAATGGCCAAATGCTTGGCTGAAGGGGTAGGTTTTAAGGAGTACCTTAAAGAAGGGAAACAAGGTCAAAGCTGCAAAAACCAGAATTAGGGGAGCACAATTCTGTCAGTGGGTTGAAGGGCCAGAAGGAAGCACAGAGATAGGGAGGGGTGGAACATTGAGGGACTAGAAAACAAGAAAGCAAAATGTTAAACCTGAGGCACCCCTTAACCCAGAACCAGTGTGCGTCAGCGAGCACAGGAGTAATAGATGAACAGAATTGATTGCAAGTTCGGACAGGGACAACAGACTTTGGAATGGTGTTCAGATCACCGAGTTGGCTGGGAGTGTGTTAGAATGGCCAACTCTGGAAGTAACGAGGCTATGGGTGAGGGTTTCTTCAGCAGAAGACCAGATACAGTGGTGGAGTCAAGAAATGTTATGGAGGTGGAAAAAGGCGGTCTTTGTGACCTCTTGAATAGATGATTGGAATCTTCTCCCTGTGTGGAAACCCACCCAAACCTTGACTGCTTCAATCAATTCTGCATTTCACATGCCTGCCCCCAACCCCAAGCCTCCAAGTAACAGAGAGTTCAATGAACAATGGTTGCAGCCAGCAGTGTAAGCCAGCTCAACCAACTGTGCATTACAGTCTGAGGATATTGACTTCAAACAGGTCATTTTGGAACCAGTATTTAAGTTGCCTTCAGTCCTAAAGGTTACTGTACATTGAGTGCATTGGCATCTCATGTCAGCACTCAGTTCCTTTACCTCATGCAGGGAAAATAGTTCCACACTTTGGAACTGCAAAACATCAATTAAACATGTTTAACGCACTGAAAGGAGTCGAGCAAAAGCACTCACTATATACTGATAAGAATTCAATAACTTTTTTTTATAAATAGAACCTGTTTATTCAGAAAGATGCATCATGGGAATAGTATGCTCTCTGTTTGAAATGAAATGAATTGAATGATTTGTGGTCACTTGTAATTTACAGTGAGTAATACAATAAAATACAGTGAAAAGCTTCAACTGTTGCCATAATCTGGTGCTATTTTGAATGATTTAAGAATTAAAAGATATAACTGAAAGAAAGTCTACCTTTGTTCTGCCCCTTGCGTCCTGAGCTGGCTCAGTGATGACATCTATGCTACTACCCCTCCTGTGCCGCCTGTGCCAGACCCACCAATGTAGGAGTTGCCACTCTTTGGCGCCATCCCTTCATCACTGGGCCCATCTCACTAACACTGCTGCTGATGTTGGGTCCTGAGCTGAACCCACACTTGCCCTGCAACCAGGAGTTCCCAGCTGGTTGCTGCTGCCATCTCACTGATAACCAGGAGTCCCCGCACCGGGCCTACGGGAACCAGAACCAGGAGTCCCTGCTCCGGGCCTACCAGAACACAACGAGGATTCCCCGCTCCGGGCCTACCGGAACCACAACGAGCAGTACCTGGCTCGGATCTGCCGGAACCACAACCAGGAGTCTCTGCTCTAGGCCTACCAGAAGCACAACCAGGAATCCCCACTCTGGGCCTAATGGAACCACAACCAGGAATCCCCACTCTGGGCCTAATGGAACCACAACCAGGAGTTACTGACTCCGCAGCCACCTCAATAACACCTGGAGACCCCTCTCTGGGTATGCCACACCTCAGTCACTGCCTCACCAACTCCAGAGGTCCCCACCATTCCACATAAGGCCTACTCTCACTGCTGTGCTGATAAGAGAAAAGAAAAACAAATGAAAAACTGAAAGATAAGGAAACAAAGAGCACAAATAAAAAGAAAAATAGAGATTAGATGGGAGCAGTGAGTCCTGGTATGAGAGCCTGCACACAGTCCTGCTACTTAGCTGTCATCTCGAACATGCAGACACAATGCATATCTTCACCCACTGAATGCTGACTGAGGCATGAAGTGTATAATTCTGATTCATTTGAGGTGGCGGTGACTATTTATAATCTGTGAATAATTCATTAATTTGCCTATTGCTACTTACATTGTAGCCATATGGTAAAACAGTTAAAGACAAGAAAATAAAACCAGATAAAACAGAGAGATTAGTTCATCTCTAATCCCAAAACAGTAGAGTAGTAGAAATGAGTAAAAAATGGTGTAAGAACAGAACAGGAGAAAGTTGTGTTGAGCACTGAAATATCCCAAGGCACTTTGCAGGAAGATTATGAAAAAGATTATGATTTTTTTTTTATTTGATGTCTTCTTTTATTTTTTTAATTTTTTAAAATGTTTTTTCTTTTTTTTTATTAACTCCCACTCTACCACCTAAGTGCGGTAGCGCTTATTTTTTCCCCAGCACCCATGGTGTGTGTGTGCAGGTGTGAGACACAGTGAGAGACACAAGGTGCACGAATCTTTATTCAATTTCCACCACCAGGAAGATAGGAAAACACCCGGGTGGCCAGTGACAAACACTGCCCTTCACATCAAAGGGCAGTGCTGTGTGATCAAAACAGTGAAGGGGAGGGTAGCGACTAAATCAAAATAGAGTTGGAGGGAGAAATAATGCACTCCATTCCCTGCGGCGCCCACCTCTCCCTGAACAACTCCAGGGTGTTGGTCGACACCGCGTGCTCCTTCTCCAAGGACACCCGGGCCCTAACGTAACCGCGGAAGAGGGGCAGAAAAAGAGTTTGATTATATTTTCTATAATTTAACCCCCACACTACCACCTAAGTGCGGTAGTGCTTATTTTTTCTCCCCCAGCACCCATGGCACTCCTGTTTATGAATCTTTATTCAAATTCCACCACCAGGAAGACAGGAAAACACCCGGGTGGCCAGTGACAAACACTGCCCTTCACATCAAAGGGCAGTGCTGTGTGATCAAAACAGTGAGGGGGAGGGTAGGGACTAAATCAAAATAGAGTTGGAGGGAGAAATGATGCACTCCATTCCCTGCGGCGCCCACCTCTCCCTGAACAACTCCAGGGTGTTGGTGGACACCGCGTGCTCCTTCTCCAAGGACACCCGGGCCCTAACGTAACCGCGGAAGAGGGGCAGAAAAAGAGTTTGATCCTGAGTCAAACGCGGATGTGATTGGACAAATGGCCAACAGCTTGATTAAAGAGGAAAGTTGTTAAAAGTATCTTAAAGGAGGTGATAGTAGTCATGATTCGGAGATGCCGGTGTTGGACTGGGGTGTACAAAGTTAAAAATCACACAACACCAGGTTGTAGTCCAACAGGTTTAATTGGAAGCACACTAGCTTTCAGAGCGACGCTCCTTCATCAGGTGATGAAGGAGCATTGCTCCAAAAGCTAGTGTGCTTCCAATTAAACCTGTTGGACTATAACCTGGTGTTGTGTGATTTTTAACTTTAAAGGAGGTGAGTAGCATAGATAGGTGTGAAGGCCTGAGGAGGGAATTCAGAAACATAGAACTAGAAGGTAAGGCTGACAGTGCTGAAGTGATAAAAATCAGGGGTGAAAATTGGAGGAGTGCTGAATCCTCCAACCACAGATCTGCTCGACAATTTAGATCATCTATCCCAAAATGTGTAGTGTCACCCACTTCCGCACGTGTCTCAGCTCAGAAGTTGCTGCAGCTCGCACCCATGCCTTGCTCCTTCATACCCAGCTATTCCAAAGGTTCATCTTCCACCTTGTATTCTGTAGAATCAATCTATTCAGGAATGTTACGACACATCTCTGTGAAAGCAGGGCCTTGTAGCACAAAGGTAATGACCACTGTACCACAAAAGCCCTTACATCTTCAGTAAACTTGAGTTTATTTAAACTCTTGCTGCCCATATCCCAACTAACACCACATGCCATTAATGCATATTCCACTGTGTTAGCTGTACTTTATTGCCTCATGGGTTAGCAGTGCCTTCATCCAACAGAGCCTTCGCACCTATCTCTGTATCCTTGTCCACCCCTACAACCCTCCAGAATAGAAGCCCATCTTCCTAATTATCTGCCGGATGGCACATTGTAAGGAAGAGAGTCTGAGTGAAGTGTTGGAATGGAGGAACTGAGAAACTCCTCAGAAAGAGCAGAACATTGACAGCAAGAAAAATTGAGTGGCATCTTGAAAAAGGGAGATATGGGGGGGGGGGCACTTTGGGATAGGGAGGTGAATACGGGTATACAAAAAGACAGAAAGTCCATTAAAACCTGTTACAAGCAGCATGATAACTAAGTAACACCAACTCTTAGTGTAACTTCCCATTTTGAGTCATGTAATCGCCTGGCAGGAGCAACTTAGAAAAATCCCCAGGCTAAATCGAGGAGACAAAATCTAAGAAAATGATCATTGGTCTTTGATAATAATCAAACTGAATTCCAAGAGAAGAAAGCAATAGTGTGAACCATGATGAGAAATCTGAACACTTACCCAACACCTCCAAAACATGGAAATGGAGTTAATTCAAGAATGGTGTTAGCAAAAGCAGTTGAACCTTGCCTCAGTGATGGACTTTAGTAACAAAGATTTGAGTAGTCAGCCTGGATTACAAATAGCACAAATGGTGTAGACATGTGTCATATAGTGGCTGCAATATATTTGGATCTTGGAGAGGTCTTCAAAAAGGTATCACATAATGGTGACATGTATAAGGTCAGAACACATGGAGTTAGGGAGAAGGAGCTGTATGGAGGGCAAACTGGTGACAAAATAGAAAAGAGTAGGGTTCAAAATAATTATGCATATTGTCAAAAAGGGGTCACAGAGGTCAAATTTGTATTATCTGTAAGAGAAAGACTGCTGACTATAGATAGGTAATCATGTGACAATAAGCTACCAGTAAAACCTGCCTGTAAATATGAAGCAAGATGTGTTCGAAAATAGGCTAACCTGTGCAGATACACCTGAGCGTGTCAAATCCTTCCGCATCACTGTTACATATGGGGTTAAAACATGCCTAGCAATACCAAACTTTCACCAATTCCATAGCAACACTCTGGGCAAAATCTTCCCAGACCCTGGAATATGTGCACTATGGTGAGGAATTTGGGCGAAGCATTGAGTCATAGAGCCATAGTGATGTAGAGCATGGAAATAGACCATTCGGTCCAACCCGTCCATGCTGACCAGATATCCCAACCCAATCTAGTCCCACCTGCCAGCACCCGGCCCATATCCCTCCAAACCCTTCCTATTCATATACCCATCCAAATGCCTCTTAAATGTTGCCATTGTACTAGCCTCCACCACATCCTCTGGCAGCTCATTCCATACACGTACCACCCTCTGATGAAAAGTTGCCCCTTAGGTCTCTTTTATATCTTTTCCCTCTCACTCTGAACCTGTGCCCTCTAGTTCTGGACTCCCCCACCCCAGGGAAAATACTTTGTCTATTTACCCTATCCATGCCCCTCATAATTTTGTAAACCTCTATAAGGTCACTCCTCAGCTTCCGACACTCCAGGGAAAACAGCCCCAGCCTGTTCAGCCTCTCCCGACAGCTCGAATCCTCCATCCCTGGCAACATCCTTGCAAATTTTTTCTGAACTCGATCAAGTTTCACGACATCTTTCCGATAGGAAGGAGACCAGAATTGCACGCAATATTCAAACAGTGGCCTAACCAATGTCTTGTACAGCTGCAACATGACCTCCCAAGCCCTGTACTCAATACTCTGACCAATAAAGGAAAGCATATCAAACGCATTCTTTACTATCCTATCTACCTACAACTCCACTTTCAAGGAGCTATGAACCTGCACTCCAAGGTGCAGCAACCTGCACTCCTTTGATCAGCAACACTCCCTAGGACCTTACCATTAAGTGTATAAGTCCTGCTAAGTTTTGCTTTCCCAAAATGCAGCACCTCACATTTATCTGAATTAAACTCCATCTGCCACTTCTCAGCACATTGGCCCATCTGATCAAGATCCTGTTGTAATCTGAGGTAACCCTCTTTGCTGTCCACTACACCTCCAATTTTGGTGTCATCTGCAAACTTACTAACTGTACCTCTTATGCTCGCATCCAAATCATTTATGTGAGAATTTCTCAGCTTCAGGAGCAACAAGACATTGAGACGAGATTCTCTCCAATGATTAACAAGAGGCCTTTTACTAAAGAACAAACAATAGTACAGAACAGGAACAGACCCCTCAGCCGACCAAGCTTGCACAGACACATGCTGCCTTTCTAAACTAAACATCTTTTACCTCTATCTGGTCTACATCCCTCTATTCCCTGTCCATTCATATATCTATCAAGATACTTCTTAAACATTACTATTGTATCTGTCTCCACCACCTTAGGCAACAGATTCCAGGCACTTACTACCCTCTCACATTTCCTTTAAACTTACCCCCCTTTTACCATAAATCCATGGCCCCTAGAAATTGACATTTCTACTCTGGGAAAAAGACTCTCACTACCCATTTTATCCAAACCTTTCATCATGTTGTAGACTTCTATCAGTTTGCCCCTTACCCTTCAACGTTCTAGTGTAAACAATGCAAATATTTCCAATCTTTCCTGATAGCTAATACCCTCCAAACCAAGCAACATTCTTGTAAACCCATTTCTTTACCCTCTTCAAATCCTTCTAGTAGTGTGGCAACAGGATCTGTCCACAATATTCCAAATGTGGCCTAACTGAAGTTCTATATAGCTGCAATATATTTTGCCAATTTTTATACTCTATGCCCCAACCAATGAAGGCAAGAATTCTAAATGCCAACTTGACCAACTTACCCACTTTTAGGGAACTATGGACCTGTACATCCAGATGTCTCTGTATGTTGATGCTACTAAGGGTTCAGCCACTGACTGCATACTTCCCTTCTGCATTTGATGTTCCAGAATGCATCATCTCACATTTGGCCCAAGTGAACTTCATCATCAGTTCTGTGCCCAAGTCTCCAGACGATCTGTGTCCTGCTGTATCTTTTGGCAACCCTCCTCACTATACAGAACTCCCCCAACATTTGTGTCATCCACAAAGTTACTAATCAGGCTACCTACATTTGCCTCCAAATCATTTATATATATTACAACAGGGGTCCCGGCACTGATCCCTGCCAATGCCACAGGTCACAGATCTCATAGAGAAAATGAGGACTGCACTATTCATGTGTGCTCACTACGTAAGCCCTCCAAGCTGTCCTCCCTCAACACAGTTGAGATATTCTTCCCAATCCATCAAGCAACTTGCCCACTTTTTTCACATCCTTCTTTATCTTGCCAGAAACATCTAAATCCTGGAACATTAAGCAGTCAGTCTTGTCTCTCTCTCAACTAATTCTCTGTAATAACTATAGCATCATATTTATATGTATTAATCAAAGCTCTAAATTCATCTGCCTTACCTGTCATACTCCTCACATTAAAACAAATACAATTCAGACTGCCAGTATCATCTCCCTGTCTGCATCAAATCCTACCGAGTCATGCATTAAATATTTTCAAGGCTCATTATATGTAGGGGGGATGCGCGAGTCCATTCATTGGTGAAAGTCACAATCCCAGAAATAAGACGCATTTCAAATGACACGTGCCAACACTTCTGTCAGCGGCTGTCAAACTAAAATACAACACAGGGTATGTACTTGACTGTTGGATGTGAAAAATAACATAGCACAGATTGTGAAAAATGACTGATTGATGAGTTTCCTTAGGCCAGGGAAAGAAAACAAACAGATCTATTCACTTGACTAAACAATAAGTATTGGAAATCATGTGTCACAAACTTGATTAAGTTTTTTGAAGAAGTAGCAAAGAGGATTGATGAGGGCAGAACAGTGGACGTGATCTATATGGACTTCAGTCTAGATTAGAGTGGTGCTGGAAAAGCACAGCAGTTCAGGCAGCATCCGAAGAGCAGTAAAATCGATATTTCGGGCAAAAGCCCTTCATCAGGAATGATTCCCGATGAAGGGCTTTTGCCCGAAACGTCGATTTTACTGCTCCTCGGATGCTGCCTGAACTGCTGTGCTTTTCCAGCACCACGCTGATCTAGACTCTGGTTTCCAGCATCTGCAGTCATTGTTTTTACCTGTATATGGACTTCAGTAAGGCGTTCGACAAGGTTCCTCATGGTACACTAGTTAGCAAGGTTAGATTACATGGAATACAGGGAGAACTAGCCATTTGAATACAGAACTGGCTCAAAGATAGAAGACAGAGGGTGGTGGTGGAGGGTTGTTTTTCAGATTGGAGGCCTGTGACCAGTGGAATGCCACAAGGATCGGTGCTGGGCCCTCTACTTTTTGTCATTTACATAAATGATTTGGATGCGAGCATAAGAGGTACAGTTACTAAGTTTGCAGATGACACCAAAATTGGAGGTGTAGTGGACAGCGAAGAGGGTTACCTCAGATTACAACAGGATCTTGACCAGATGGGCCAATGGGCCGAGAAATGGCAGATGGAGTTTAATTCAGATAAATGCAGGATGCTGCATTTTGGGAAAACAAATCTTAGTAGGACTTATACACTTAATGGTAAGGTCCTAGGGAGTGTTGCTGAACAAAGAGATCTCGGAGTGCAGGTTCATAGCTCTTTGAAAGTGGAGTCACAGGTAGATAGGATAGTGAAGAAGGCATTTGGAATACTTTTCTTTATTGGTCTGCACATTGAGTCAAGGATTTGAGAGGTCATGTTGAAGCTGTACAGGATATTAGTTAGGCCACTTTTGGAATATTGTGTGCAATTCTGGTCTTCTTCCTATCAGAACGATGTAGTGAAACTTGAAAGGATTCAGAAAAGACTTACAAGAATATTGCCAGGGTTGGAGAATTTGAGCTATGGGGAGAGGCTGAATAGGCTGGGGCTGTTTTCCCTGGAGCGTGGAGGCTGAGGAGTGACCTTATAAAGGTTTATAAATTCATGAGGGGCATGGATAGGATAAATAGACAAAATCTTTTCCCTGGGGTGGGGGAGTCCAGACCTGGAGGGCATTGATTCAGGGTGAGAGGAGAAAGCTATACAAGGGACCTATAGGGCAACTTTTTCATGCAGAGGGTGGTGTGTGTATGGAATGAGCTGCCAGAGGAAGTGGTGTAAGCTGATCCAATTACAGCATTTAAAAGGCATCTGGATGGGTACATGAATAGAAAGGGTTTGGAGGGATATGTGCCACGTGCTGGCAAAAGGGACTAGATTAGGTTAGAATATCTGGTTGGCATGGAAGAGTTGAACCAAAGGGTTTGTTTCTGTGTTGTACAGCTCTATGACTCTATTTAACTGGGCAGGCAGCATCCATGGAGGGAGAAACAGTGTTAGCAGCTTCTCTCCTTTACCCCTCCCTTGAAGGTGGATGAGGCAAGGCAAGAGGGAAGGCTAAAAATTGCAACATGCGTCACACAACCCCAAACCTGCCTGGAACTTTCTGCCATTTTAATGATGTTAATGGATATTGTAGCTTTTTAGTATCCACACTGGCGATGTGAAATGCTAACCAAACACTTAAACCAGGCTCCCACAGTGCAGGACAGAGCTTGTTGCAAAATTGGCCAAGGCAGACTGACACAAAGCAGCTGTACTGAGGCAGGGACCACTAGCTCCACAAGGTAAATTCGTTCTCCAGAACTTCTCAATTTGCTCAAAGAAGACCCAGTTCATACTCACAGGCCAAGCTGTTTTCTCCCTCCCTACAGTCCACTCAGGGCTTCACAAGGTTCTCCACACCTCCAACCACAGGCCTCTCGATTAAAGATGGCAGGACCTCCATGTCCCTAACCGAACTGGCTTCTCTTCAGCCAAACTGACACCCTCCATACCAGCCCAAAAATATCACGACCAAACTTGTACGTCAATGATATCCTAACAGTAGTAAAACAAATTTAGTGATTTAGCTTGAAAAAAAGCAGAAGAAATAGAATGGGCGGGATAGAAAATAGAAGAAAGGGAAAGTTCCATGCTAGTAAGGAAGTCAAGATTGAATCAAAAATAAAAAGGATCCTTGATTCTGGCACAGATGGTCATCAACTTGATGGATCAACAGTTTTTCACTGGATAATATGGCTGAACGATCAATTTGAATAGCTCTTTGCATTAGTTTGGCCATTATAGCCACTGTAACTGACACCTGCTAAACGCAAAAGTAGAATTGCTGTGAAGGATTATGTTTGGACGAGACTAATTCACAGATTGCAAACCATACGGATGCTAATACAATGGTTAATTTACAAGTTTATCTTGCCACAAGAATTCAAAACACATTGATATTGGAATAGGAACCTCCATTATTCTTCATCGAACTGCACAAGAGATTTGACTTTCAATTGGCGATGCAGTCTTTTCGTGAAACTTAGTACCATTCTCAGTGCTGGGCACTAAACATGCAAAGATGTTACACTTGGATGAAGATAATAGTCAGAGATGTTTTTCTTGGACTAGAAATTGAACATAATGTGAGTGAACAGTAAGTGGTTTACTACACGGGAATTCTATGCTTGGATCAGAATTCACAAGACAGCTTGATTTTATTAAAAGCTGCTGTCTATTTCTTTGCAACATGATTTAAGATTAGCAATGAATGCTCAGTTAAACTGAAAAATAGCAGGGGGCCACAGTTGCCTCTCGTGGATTAAGGTGCTTGGCCCTTTCAAAATTTGCTAATAGCAAGAGAGGTAGCGTGTGGCATATCATTTTCCTTGCCTCCAGAAAGTTTCTCCGAATTGTAATTACTTGCCAACTGCAGCAAAGCAATATAACTCTTTTTTTTCAACATTGATTTTCTTTTATTTATTTGTCTTTTGGTGGGAGTGCAATAGATCATTTGAGATAGACCATCTGAGGTGGGGTGGTGAGGCTCAGGGTGCGGAAGAAATATTTAGCCAGGATGGTCCATTCCTTGGGTTGTTGGCTTGGAGGTGCTGGTCTTGGACTGGTGTGGAGAAAGTTAAAAATCACACAACATCAAGTTATAGTCCAACAGGTTTATTTGAAAGCACTAGCTTTCAGAGTGCTGCTCCTTCGTCAGGTAGTTACCTTATGAAGGCACAGTGCTCCGAAAGCTAGTGCTTCCAAATAAACCTGTTGGACTATAACCCAGTGTTGTGTGATTTTTAACTTTGGATTGTTGGGGCAGGCTTGCTCTTTTCTTGCCCATTATATTCATAACCCCTAACTCGAGGACAACGATCAAGAATGTTCAAATCCAAGCCTGTACCTTTGTGAGAATAAGTGCCTGTTAGTTCAGGATAAAAAGATATATCTTTGATCTTCTGAAATCTACTGGTGAAAATGTACATTCGTAAATAATGAAGGACATTTAACACAGATGGTCATGTTCCTGGTGAACTATTGCTGAGCATTGCCCTGTTTCCAGAAGGGGACTGGAAATGGATGTCTTTGAATTCCTTAACCCTTTCAGAAGACTCAACATTGATTCATGGCAATGAAGTCTCATGACATCAGGCCAAACATCAGCAATGAAATCTCCTGCTGATTACCATGTAATCATCCTCCCTCAGCTGGGAACTCTGTTCTCCTGTATTTTGAACGACCCTTGGAGGAAGCACTGAGGTTAGCAAGGATGCAGAATGTACTCTGAATGGGCACTTCAGTGGCCACCACCAAAAGTGACGTGGTAGTAGCGTGTGCCTGCATCACCTCAAGAGAGCCCTTGATGAAGTTTATGGCACAACATAAAGTTAAAATTTAATGGAGAGGTGGAACTGGAGAGAATCTTAAGGGGCAGATTGGGGTGTAGGTAACTGAAGGCCCAATAATCTACAATGTAAGGAGGGAGAGAGTTATACAGAAGCTAGGGTCAATGCAACTTCAGGTGGTATTTAATAGAAGCAATAGGTTTTTACCTCATGTCTAGAGACATTACAGAAAGCCCTATTTTGCAAATTTGCAGCAAAGCTAGCTGAATTAAGAGAGGAGGTGATGGCCTAGGTGTATTATTGCTGAACTATTAATCCAGAGACCCAGGTAAGATTCTGAGGGCCTGTGTTCAAATCCCGCAACAGCAAATGGTGGAATTTGAATTCAATAAAAGAAATATGAAAGTACAAGTCTAAAGATGGCCATGAATCCATTGCTGACCGTCAGGAAAAACCCATGTGGCTCACTAATGCTCTTTAGGGAAGAAAACGGTTTTCCTTACCTGGTCTGGTCAGCAGGTGATTCCAGACCCACAGCAATGTGGTTGGCTCAGAACTGCCCTCTGGGCAATTAAGGATAGGCAATAAATACTGGCCAAGCCAGCAACACTCTCCTCCTGTGAATGAATATCAAAAAAAAACAAAACTCAAATTGGGAAGTAGTGAGCTTTCCCCATGATTATGATCTCCACGGCAATATATCACTCACCCAGAGGCCAGCAGCCAGCCCTCCATTGCTCAGCGGCGTTTCCTACGGGCTGTTTCTGGTATTGCATCCACCCAAGGCCCATGATCAACAATGAGGCCAGATACAACTGAGTACTGATGGTGTGCCATTTTTGAGACAAGGTTCAATGGCAAAGGCAGGGATGTGGCCTAAGTGAAACTCCCACTTGCTCAATGTTGGACCCCGTGATCAGGTACTGAATGTGTTCGAATGAGGTATTTCCTGCGTGTTGATAAACAACTCCGAGAGAGTTTGGTTTTCATATCTCCCACCTGGTGAGTCCCCGGTTAACCACTAACAGTGAATGCCAGCAGCAACACGATGAGCCCTGAAAGTGGGCAGTATTTACTACTGAATGGCCCCAGTTGGCAGTAATGCAGGAACGCTGATCATAGGCCATCCTGACATAGAACTCAGAGCAGAGACATGAAGCCATTGGAGCCCCCATTCACTCCTGTCCCATTGGATTAAATTATTGCCTTGGACACCCAGGAACCAATATCACCCTGGGAGAGATTGTCACATTTCAACCAACCATGTTAGGGACATGGGACTGGCATCATTCCAATAATGATAGTTGGCTCTGGACTTTAAGTCAATATTCCTCAGTCATTATAAAGGCAGGAAGCTTTTCAACTTCTCAAGGGAATTTTAGCATGATTCCTTCTCTAAAGAAGAACTTTAAATTCCCTTGTTGATAAATATATAAGACAGAGCAATAGGTTTTCACATTCATACCAGGGAATGGGAGTTGGGGCAGAATTGGAATACTTAAATTAACCGCAACTCCCTCTTCTGAAGAGCTGAGAAATCATCTCAGTGCTTGCTTATGATCCATACCCAATTACTTTGTCACACATTTATGTCTATGAACATCGGATGAGCAGAGGATCAGCCTTAACTGTGATGTCCAATGTTAAATGGCTAACTACTATCCAATGTTCAGGACTAGGTGGGAGAGGTCACTTAACAACGGGACCAAAGGCTGTCATGTCACTTTGAAACTTGATCGTAATCTGTGTCACTGCATTCAGGAAATAAAGGGTAGAAAAAGAATGTTTGAAAATGGGAAAAAGAACTAGATCTCGCAAAGTTGACTTGTTCTCTCTCACACTTTTTTCATGGGAGAAGCTCTGCACTCTTTGATGGCAGGTTTCCCTTCCCTCGTGGTAAATATTTTTAAAACGTGTTCTTGAATCATAAGGTACCAAACAACAGATGGTCATTTGGGATAAGTGTAAGTCCCAAAGGCTAAATCAAACTTCCTTCCAATCTGGACTCAACGATTTTCCATAATCCTCTCTCCCTCCTCCTCCACTGCTGTTTTTGCAGATGGATACCTTGACGATGAAATTGTTTCTTATTTTGCTACTCTGTATTTGAGAGTTAGTCTGATCAAGTTTCAAATCAACCATGTAAAATGTCTTGAAGTACTTTTGGCCCCTCCCCCTTTTGCTTCTTTAATTATACAGGAGAACATTAAAGCAAGTAACCAGTACCAGCGAATATTGAATTCATTGGACATATTCAGTAATCTTCGTCAGCAATCTACGGTTTAAAGCTGTTCAGCATTATTCCCATGATTCTTTTAGTCACCATTATTGTTGGAAAACAACATAATTGCTGGTATGAGCAAAATAATGAAAGAATCCATTATATTCTTCCAGTTTATTTTGGCTTATACCTTATTGGGTAAATAATGTCAACAATGAAATACTCACTTCATGTTGCCCTGACAGAAGTTGTTGTCTTATTTTCATATTACCAGCCTGTCCTGGTTTCAGTTCATTCCGTTTTATTTTCACTTATACCAACAAGTGAAATGAGTATATAGATACATGTGTAAAAATAAAAATGCAGTGGCTGAATTGAGACTTTGATACGTGGTTATTTCTTTCCTTCAAGATTGAGTAGTTGTATATTTTCTGCCTGCACTGCTGTGACACAGCACCAGGAACCCGGGTTTGATGTCACTCTCGGGCGACTGTCCATGTGGAGTTTGCACCCTTGTCTGCGTGGGGTTCCTCCGGGTGCTCCAGTTTCCTCCCACAGTCCAAAGCCCAGGTTAGATGGATTGGCCGTGCTTAAGCGCCCATAGTGTCCACAGATCTGCTGCCTAGGTGGATTAGCTTTGGGAAATGCAGGGTTATAGGGGTTGGGTAGGGGGTGTGGTTCTGGGTGGGTAGGACTTTGGAGGGTTGGCGTGGCCTTGATGGGTTGAATGGCCTGTATTCGTACTAGCGAGATTCTATGATTCTGCAAAATTCAATTCAAGTTCCTTTTACTAGGATCCTCTGATTGTTTAATCTAGACAGTCTTCTATTCAGCCTTACAGTCCAAGTTCAACCGCAGCTCTATGCTGAACCACCAGAAAGCATCAGAAACATTGAATAGGCCTGACAACATCTGTGGAGAGAAAGAAACAGAGTTAATATGTAAAGCTCAATATGAACTCTGAGGAAGTTTATTTCACAATAGATGCTGCCAGACTAGAACTTTCTGCTTTTCTCTCAGATTTCCAGCATCCGCAGTATTTAACAAAGCTTCTGTCATAATCTAGAGTCAGGTGTGTGGTGCTGAAAAAGCACAGCCGGTCAGGCAGCATCAGAGGAGCAGGAGAATCGACGTTTTGGGCATAAACCCTTCATCCAGAATCATGAGACCTGATGAAGGTTTATGCCTGAAACATCGATTCTCCTCCTCCTCTGTCTGACCTGTTGTGCTTTTCCAGCAACACACTCTTGACTCTGATCTCCAGCATCTGCAGTCCTCACTTTCTCCTAGTCATAATTTAGGTCACTGGTTTCAAAAGAAGGGAAGGATTCCTTCAAAGAGAATGTTCAGTTCTTCAAAATGTTTGTCTGAATTATTTTTACTCCTGTTGGCTTCCCATTTGGATGAGTTTTTTTTAAATAAAATCTACCTTGTTGCTGATAGCCTGCAGTGTTGAGGTTAAGGACTTCTGGTCACACCATATATGGGTCTGGCGTTCTGCCTGGTTTTGTCCAGGGGACTCCAATGTTGCAAAGAGGTCTTTAAACAGATGTTAGGCCTGCTATTTGCATTTGCAAATGTCCAAGTGCCTGCTTCAACTATTAGTGAAGAATGCTTCTTTGTTTTACATTGACAAATAAATGCTGGTCCTTCCAACGACCCACGTATCCCAAGAGCAAGTTGAATAGAAATGGCACATGCCTTGTCATCAATCTTGGATACCTGGGTATTTATCTCGCAACTGAAAAATGATTGCACTGCCCTCAATGTTGTGTTCCTCCATCTTATTTTGTTCATTAATTTGGGACTCCTCTCCTCCCAGCTCCATATCTCTTTTAATCTTAAAGTTATTTGAAGAAAATCTGCTCAGTTTAAAGCTCTTGAGATCCCAGTCTGTATTAAATAACAGGAGATTTTAGATAAGTCCATGCTTGCGGGTCCAAGGGACAGAAAATATAATTATATTCACAATGCACAGGAGAATACTCAAACTATTTACTTTGGAAAGATTGTTGAGTTACAAACAATTTCAGGTCAATTAAAGGCCTACAATTAAAACATATGCAACTACAGTTGTGAATGTTTTAACTACCCGGCTACCTTGGGGCAAAACAGCTCCCATTGCCCAAGCTTTCAATTCCATCACTGTATCTGGTTACTATTTGAGGAGAAACCAGGATGTTTGCGGATTCATATCATATTTGACTCTGAGCTTAGCTTCCACCTTCATATCCAGTACACTCCAATGACGTTAGTTTGACTTCTATGTTATTACCACTCACCACCCAGCATTAGCTCATCTTCTGTTTAAACCCTCAAAGAGGTTTGTGTAACCTCTGGGTTTTAACTGTTTTCTATGCTCTCCTGACCAGCCTGCTAATTTTCACCCAGCATTAACTTAATTCATAGCTCAGCACACCCAAATCCTGCTCATCCCTCAGGGCTAAGCTCTCTGACCAACCCTGGGCACCCAGTCTGGCAATGCCACAAACTGACAAGACTCCTTGCCTCTCCCTAAGCTCTGTAATCTCCTCCAGTCTGACATTCTGCTGGGAACTATGCAGTCTTCTAACTTGTGTCTCGAATGGCTCTTCCATTCTTTTTAGAATGGAAGAGCCATGTCATTAGCAGCTGTTCCAGTGGCCTGGGTCCTGAGCTGGGGAATTCCATCCCAGAACCATTGTTCCTCTCCACCCCCTCCAGAACCACCCTCCTTGACCTGGCATTTTGACACTTTTTTTAAAAATTCAATCACAGATTGTGTCTGTTTATATTCCTGTGAAATACTTTGGAATATTTTGCTGTTTTAAAAGCAGAATGTAAATGTTAAGTTCCTGTTCCTATCTACAAGTCATGTGGGTTTGGAGACTGTGCATTAATCTTTATGACTGTATTCTCCAAAACATCTGATAAATATTTAACTAGACACTGTGGCCTTATTCTTTATGAGGGATTGGGGAGGCTGTGGAGGAGGCTGTATAAAGCAGGGACCAGGGAAGTTCTGCCGAATGCATTGAACATTTATTAGGTCCAAATTCAATCGGCTAGATGGGGAGCCTAGCCAGGACGGGAATGCAGCTGTCAGGAGGCTACATCCACGCACCCATTATTGGCGGTGCCCAATATAGCAGGCAAATGTTCTGCCCGACTGTCCATCCATTGGCTTAACTGAACAATCAGCTCCATGTCCCACAGATGCCTAACACTTGAATGGTTCCTGCTTTCCATCACTGTGACCAGGCCAAGTACTAAATGTACTTGAAAAGGTTTTGGATGTAGGTTTGCTCGCTGAGCAGCAAGGTTCATTTCCCGACGTTTCGTTACCTTACTAGGTAACATCTTCAGTGGGCGTCAGGTGAAGCAATGCTGAAAATTCCTGCTTTCTATTTATATGTTTGGGTTTCTTTTGGGTTGGTGATGTTATTTCCTGTGGTGAAGCCACTTCCTGTTCCTTTTCTCAGGCGGTGGTAGATGGGGTCTAACTCGATGTGTTCGTTGATAGAGTTCCAGTTGGAATGCCATGCTTCTAGGAATTCTCGTGCGTGTCTTTGTTTGGCTTGTCCTAGGATGGATGTGTTGTCCCAGTCGAAGTAGTGTCCTTCCTCATCTGTGTGTGAAGATACTAGTGAGAGAGAGTCATAACTTTTTGTGGCTAGCTGGTGTTCATGTATCCTGGTGGCTAGTTTACTGCCTGTTTGTCCAATGTAGTGCTTGTTACAGTCCTTGCACGGTATTTTGTAAATGACGTTAGTTTTGCATAAATGACGTTATATATATAAATGAGAAAGGACACCACTTCGACTAGGACAACACATCCATCCTAGGACAAGCCAAACAAAGACATGCAGGAGAATTCCTAGAAGCATGGCATTCCAACCTGAACTCTGTCAATAAACACTTTGAGTTAGACCCCCATCTACCACCCCCTGAGAAAAGGAACAGGAAGTAACTTCACCACAGGAAATAACATCACCACAGGAAAAAACATTACCAACCCAAAGAAACCCAAACATATAAATAGAAAGCAGGAATTTTCACCATTGCTTCACCTGAGGCCCACTGGAGATGTTACCTATAGGGTATTGAAACGTCTGGAAATGAAGCTTGCAGCTCATCGAGCAAACCTACATCCAAAACCTCAACCTGAGCTACAAATCTTCTCAAAGCTCACTTGAAAAGATTGTTGACCAGCCTCTGCCAGTGACTTACCCACAGGCTGTGAGCATGACCTGGGAATGACTCCTCTGATAATTTTCTCTCGCTTCTTTTGGGGAAGTCTAGGGGATGGCCTCAGAACGTCAAAGCCAATCACATGAGATCTGGAGCTCAGCAGAATGAAAGCCAACAGCTGTCACTGAGCTGGGACAAATTGTGACAATAATTTACAAACTTTGTAATGTTGCCTCTGTCTTGAAAATACTTCATTAGCTGTGAAGTCCTTCAGCCATGTCCGAAAAGAAATGAACAGGAAATCCAAGTTCTGCTGTGTAGAAGTGAAAGAAATTAACTTGCGTGCTTGAATAGCAATAATCAATAATGGACCCCTTCCAAATCTATTCGCACATCGACAGCGCCCTCACACCTAATAGAGAAAAATGGAGGCATTCATAATGATAAAGGGATGTGCAATAAACTGAAGGAATTTCTGTCACTACCTTTAGAGAAAGCACTCATGAGCCATACCAATAAAGCATTGTTCATCCCATTTTTAGAACATATCAGGTTTGAGCTGTAGGGAGAGGCTGAATAGGCTGGAGCTATTTTCCCTGGAGAATCAGAGGCTGAGGGATGACCTTATAGAAGTTTAAAAAATCATGAGGGTCATGAATAGAGGGAATAGACAAGGTCTTTTCTCTGGGGTGGAGGAGTCCAAAACTAGAGGGCATAGGTTTAAGGTGAAATATTTGAAAGAGACCTAAGGGACAACCTTTTCACACAGAGGGTGGTGCGTGTATGGAATGAGCTGCCAGAAGAAGTGGTGGCGGCTGGTCTAATTACAACATTTAAAAGGCATCTGGATGGGTAAAAGAATAGGAAAGGTTTAGAGGGAAATAGACTAATTGCTGGCAATTGGACCAGATTAATTTAGGATATCTGGTGGGCATGGCCGAGTTGGACCTAAGGGTCTGTTTCCATGCTGTACAGCTCTATGACTCTATAACTCTAATCTACTAGAAATTAGACACCGAACCTTTATTGGATTACCTTTGACCAGTTGGAAACACATGGGATCTTTAACAATGTGAGTGGTGTGAGCTCAGGTCGGACAAATGGCAGAATTGGATGCCAAGTGCAGCAAGGCCCATCTCACAATAATGCTGCGTCATTTTTTATGCCTTTCACAAATAGTGTGGCAAGATTCACGCTGGGCAGGGGTGCGTTGACAATTGATGGGGTAACAATTGTTAAATGCCTCATTAATGCCACAACTCACCTCATGAAAACACAACCTCCCATCATACCAAGCATGTCAAACAGACCCAATGTTGGGAAAACTCAGGAAGGAGAGAGTCAGGACTGCAGATGCTGGAGATCAGAGTCAACAGCGTGGTGCTGGAAAAGCACAGCATGATTCCCATGAAGAGATTCTACCTAAAACATCGATTCCCCTACTCCTTGGATGCTGCCTGACCTGATGTGCTTTTCCAGCACCACACTCAACACTCAGGAAGGCAACTGGAGAGTGTACCTGATGGTTTCAGCTCACCAGTTGGTCCAAATGTCTTCCATATTGCCTATGACCAAACTTCACCCAGGGCACAGTCAACGGGCACCAGAGGCATTCACTCCTCCTCCATGAACATTGGTATCTAGCATTTGCCAACCCATCATGACCACCTTGGAATGTCTATTATGTATCAGCAGTGAACTCTGGAGGCACATCCTTGCATTGCAAGGTTCCCTAACAACTTGCACTAAAAGACTCCAGTGGAGATACATTAGGCACAGGTTACAGACTGGACCAGTCTGCTTCTAATGGGTACTCACTCCCTGTCTAAGCACTTGCTCACTTAGTGCCTATCTGCATGTTCATAGCATTCCTGCCTTGTCTTGCTGTGCCATTGTGGGGGGCCCAGAATGGTAAGTTAGAGGCAGCATCCCATACCAGTCTGGGAGATTGACCATGAACAGGGACTGGTCAGGCTATGCCCCTCAGGAGAATCACGCCTTTGCAGTGCAGATGATGGGTCATGGTCAGTCTGTGAGCTCAATTCAAATAAAACCTCATCTGCCCTCCCTACTGAACCAAAAATGTCCCAACATTCAAAGAAGATGTGTATCTTTCTTGGAGTCAGAACAGTTTTGCCCCCCTCCCCCCCAATCCCAAATATGGAAATGGGTCAGAATTACCAAAATGAGTTTCTCTAATGGCAAATTTAAATTTCTCAACTCGACGAGGGACAACACAATCTTCTGATTGACAGGAAGTGGTCAGGTTACAACCTCACATGCACAGTCTTTGACATCAGGATCATTATTGACAGGGAAGTTTGTTTCCCCTGGCTCCCTTTGTTATTAATTTGCTGCTTTTTGGCAACCTCTTGATGAGTCAAAAAGTGTGGTGCTGGAAATGCCTCATAGCCAGTCAGCATTCAAGGAGCAGGAGAGTCAACGTCCCAAGCATGAGGTACTCCACCTAGGACATGCAAGTCCGGGGCCTCTTCCACCGCCAAACTCTAGCCACTCAACATCTGGATGAAAATGTCTCATCTCCATCCACACGGAATCAACGTCGATTTCACTTGTTTCCTCATTTCCCCTCCCCCCACCTTATCTTAGATCCAACTGTCCAACTCGGCACTGCCCTCTTGAACTGTCCTACCTGTCCTCTTCCTTCCCACCTATCTGCTCCACTCCACTCTCCAACCTATCACCATCAACCCCCCACCTTCATCTACCTATCGTATTCCAAATTACCTTACCCACAGCCACCCCCCCATGTATCTCTCAGCCCCCTTGGGCCACTCCCTCATTCCAATGAAGAGCTCACGCTCAAAGCGTCGATTCTCCTGCTCCTCTGATGTTGCCTGACCTGCTGTGCTTTTCCAGCACCACACTTTTCAACTCTGATCTCTATCATCTGCAGTCCTCACTTTCTCCTAACCTGTTGATGAGTCCGGAACATTCTGACAGGCAATGTTTGACTATTCTGACAACTTCAAGTATCATTACTTGATGTCATATTATAAGCTAGGTACTGTATATGTTATTAATCAGAAGGCTCCAGCCTGCAAAGGTAAATTGACCATTACATTGTTCCACATTATGCAAATGTTGAGATGGATTAGGGGGCTCTTCCTGTTGGGACAAGAACTCCTTTGAATTCAAACCTGATGAAAACAACACTTGGGAATACTAGTGCCGGAACATAAAAGTAATTTAAATAGCCATAGTCCTTTGAATTAGGAACAAAAATGTTCATCAGCTTTCAATTATAAAGGAACAGCCATCTTTTCATGACAAGGGACCTAACAGGGAAGGCAGATGAACTCAGGGCATGGTTAGGAACAAGGGACTGGGATATCCTAGCGATTACAGAAACGTGGTTCAGGGATGGTCAGGACTGCCAGCTTCATGTTCCAGGACTACCAAGGTTATAGGAATGATAGAAAGGGAGGCAAGAGAGGAGGGGGAATGGCATTTTTGATAAGGGATAGCGTTACAGCCATACTGAGGGATGATATTCTTAGAAATACATCCAGGGAAGTTACTTGAGTGGAACTGAGAAATAAGAAAGGGATGAACACCAAATTGGGATTGTATTATAGACCCCCTAATAATCAATGGAAAATTGAGAAACACATTTGTAAGGAGATTTCAGTTATCTGTAAGAATAATAGGTTGCTTATGGTAGGGGATTTTAACTTTCCAATATAGACTGGGACTGCCATAGTGTTTAGATGGCGAGGAATTTGTTAAATGTGTACAAGAAACTTTTCTGATTCAGTACTCTTGGGAAATAAGGCAGGGCAGGTGACTGAGGTGTCAGTAGGGGAACACTTTGGTGCCAGCGACCATAATTCAGTTAGTTGTAAAGTAGTGATGGAAAAGGACAGACCGGATCTAAAAGTTGAAGTTCTAAATTGGAGGAAGGCTAATAAATAAATTTCAAAAGCTGACTGGAGGCAGATATTCGCAGGTAAAGGGATGGCTGGAAATGGGATCAGAAATGAGGTAATGAGAGCCCAGAGAGAGTATATTCCTGTTAGGGTGAAAGTAAAGTCTGGGAGGTGTAGGGAATGCTGGATGACTAGAGAAATTGAGGGTTTATTTAAGAAGAAGAAGGAAGCATATGTCAGGTATTGACAGGAGAGATCGAATGAATCCTTAGAAGAGTATAAAGGCAGTACGAGTTTAAGTAAGAGGGAAATCAGGAGGGCACAAAGGGGACATGAGATAGCTTTGGCAAATAGGGTTAAGGACAATCCAAGGGTTTTTACAAATACATTAAGAACAAAAGGGTAACGAGGGAGAGAATAGGGCCCCTCAAAGATCAGCAAGGCAGCCTTTGTGTGGAGCCACAGGAGATGGGGAGATACTAAACAAGTATTTTGCATCAGTATTTACTGTGGAGAAGGATATGGAAGATATAGAATGTGGGGAAATAGATGGTGACATCTTGAAAAAAATGTCCATATTACAGAGGAGGAGGTGGTGGATGTCTTGAAACACATAAAAGTAGATAAATCCCCAGGACATGATCAGGTGTACCCTAGAACTCGGTGGGAAGCTGGGGAAGTGATTGCTAGGCCCCTTGTTGAGATATTTGTATCATTGATAGTCACAGGTGAGGTGCCAGAAGACTGGAGGTTGGCTAACGCGGTGCCATGTTTAAGAAAGATGGTAAGGACAAGCCAGGGAACTATAGACTGGTGAGTCTGATGTCAGTGATAGGCAAGTTGCTGGAGGGAATCCTGAGGGAATTATTTGGAAAGGCAAGGACTAAATAGGGATAGTCAACATGGCTTTGTGCATAGGAAATCATGTCTCATGAACTTAATTGAGTTTTTTGAGGAAGTAACAAAGAGGATTGAAGAGGGCAGAGCATTGGACGGGATCTATATGGACTTCAGTAAGACGTTCGACAAGATTCCTCATGGGAGACTGGTTAGCAAGGTTAGATCTCATAAATACAGGGAGAACTAGCCATTTGGATACAGAACTGGCTCAAAGGTAGAAGACAGAGAGTGGTGGTGGAGGGTTGCTTTTCAGACTGGAGGCCTGTGACCAGTGGAGTGCCACAAGGATTGGTGCTGGGTCCACTACTTTTCATCATTTATATAAATGATTTAGATATGAACATAGGAGGTACAGTTAGTAAATTTGCAGATGACACCAAAATTGGAGGTGTAGTGGATAGCGAAGAAGGCTTCCTCAGATTACAACAGGATCTCGATCAGATGGGCCAATGGGCTGAGGATTGGCAGATGGAGTTTAATTTAAATAAATGCAAGGTGCTGCATTTTGGGAAAGCAAATCTTAGCAGGACTTATACACTTAATGGTAAGGTCCTAGGGAGTGTTGCTGAACAAAGAGACCTTGGTGTGCAGGTTCATACCTCCTTGAAAGTGGAGTTGTAAGTAGATAGGATAGTGAAGAAGGTGTTTGGTATGCTTTCTTTTATTGGTCAGATATTGGATATAGGCATTGGGAGGTCATGTTGCGGCTGTACAGGACATTGGTTAGGCCACTGTTGAAATATTGCATACAATTCTGGTCTCCTTCCTATTGGAAGGATGCTTGTAAAACTTGAAAGGGTTCAGAAACGAGTTACAAGGATGTTGCCAGGATTGGAGGATTTGAGCTATAGGGAGAGGCTATCATTTCCGTCGTCCCTGTACACCTCCATCCCCCACCACGAAGGACTCAAAGCCCTCCGCTTCTTCCTTTCCCGCCGTACCAACCAGTACCCTTCCACTGACACCCTCCTTCGACTGACTGAACTGGTCCTCACCCTGAACAACTTCTCTTTCCAATCCTCCCACCTCCTCCAAACCAAAGGAGCAGCCATGGGCACCCGCATGGGCCCCAGCTATGCCTGCCTCTTTGTAGGATATGTGGAATAGTCCATCTTCCACAGCTACACTTGCACCACCCCCCACCTTTTCCTCCGCTACATCGATGACTGTATCAGCGCTGCCTC